>NW_020265455.1:0-1908 GCF_003255815.1 Theropithecus gelada | reverse complement strand
TCTGTGAAATCATCTCACAGAGTTACAGCTTTCTGCTCAAGAAGCCTCTCGCTAAGACAGTTCTTCTGGAATTGGCAAAGTGATATTTGGAAGCCCCTAGAGGGCTATGGTGAAAAAAGAAATATCCTCAGATGAAATCTGGAAAGAAGCTTTCTGAGAAACTGCTGAGTGTTCTGTTAATTCCTCTCAGAGAGTTACATCAGTATTTCGTGGATCTTTTTGCTAGCCTTATTTCTGTGGAATCTAAGAACAGATATTTCGGATCCCTTTGAAGACTATAGGGCCAAAGGAAATATCCTCCGATAACAAAGAGAAAGAAGCATTCTGAGAAACTTCTTTTGTTCTGTGAAATAATCTCACAGAGTTACAGCTTTCCCCTCAAGAAGCCTTTCGCGAAGACAGCTCTTGTGGAATTGGCAAAGTGATATTTGGAAGCCCATAAAAGGCTATGGTGAAAAAGGAAATATCCTAAGATGAAATCTGGAAAGAAGCTTTCTGAGAAACTGCTGGATGTTCTGTTAATTTATCTCACAGAATTACATCTGTATTTCTTGGATCTCTTTGCTAGCCTTATTTCTGTGGAATCTGAGAACAGATATTTCGGATCCTTTTGAAGACTATAGGGCCAAAGGAAATATCCTCCTATAACAAAGAGAAAGAAGCTTTCTGAGGAACTTCTTTGTGTTCTTTGAAATCATCTCACAGAGTTACAGCTTTCCGCTCAAGAAGCCTTTCGCTAAGACAGTTCTTGTGGAATTGGCAAAATGATATTTGGAAGCCCTTAGAGGGCTATGGTGAAATAGGAAATATCCTCAGATGAAGTCTGAAAGAAGCTTTCTGAGAAACTGCTGAGTGTTCTGTTAATTCATCTCACAGAGTTCCATCTGTATTTCGTGGATCTCTTTGCTAGCCTTATTTCTGTGGAAACTGAGAACACATATTTCGGATCCCTTCGAAGACTATAGGGCGAAAGGAAATAGCCTCCGATAACAAAGAGAAAGAAGCTTTCTGAGAAACTTCNTGAAAAAGGAAATGTCCTCAGATGAAATCTGGAAAGAAGCTTTCTGAGAAACTGCTGAGGGTTCTGTTAATTCATCTCACAGAGTTACATCTGTCTTTCGTGGATCTCTTTGCTAGCCTTATTTCTGTGGAATCTGAGAACAGATATTTCGAATCCCTTTGAAGACTATAGGGCCAAAGGAAATATCCTCCGATAACAAAGAGAATGCAGCTTTCTGAGAAACTTGTTTGTGTTCTGCGAAATCACCTCACAGAGTTACAGCTTTCCCCTCAAGAAGACTTTCACTAAGACAGTTCTTGTGGAATTGGCAAAATCATATTTGGAAGCCCTTAGGGGGCTATGGTGAAAAAGGAAATATCCTCAGATGAAATCTGGAAAGAAGCTTTCTGAGAAACTGCTGAGTGTTCTGTTAATTCATCTCACTGAGTTACATCTGTCTTTCGTGGATCTCTTTGCCAGCCTTATTTCTGTGGAATCTGAGAACAGATATTTCGAATCCCTTTGAAGACTATAGGGCCAAAGGAAATATCCCCCGATAACAAAGAGAAAGAAGCTTTCTGAGAAACTTGTTTGTGTTCTGTGTTATCACCTCACAGAGTTACAGCTTTCCCCTCAAGAAGCCTTTCGCTAAGACAGTTCTTGTGAAATTGGCAAAGTGATATTTGGCAGCAAATAGAGGGCTATGGTGAAAAAGGAAATATCCTCCGATGAAATCTGGAAAGAAGCTTTCTGAGAAATTGCTGAGTGTTCTTTTAATTCATCTCACAGAGTTACATGTGTATTTCGTGGATCTCTTTTCTAGCCTTATTTCTGTGGAATCTGAGAACAGATATTTCGGATCCCTTTGAAGACTATAGGGCCAAAGGAAATATACTCCCATAACAAAG
>NW_020265454.1:0-1908 GCF_003255815.1 Theropithecus gelada | reverse complement strand
AAGCACTCCTCAGCAAATGTACAAGAACAGAAATTATAACAAACTGTCTCTCAGACCACAGTGCAATCAAACTAGAACTCAGGACTAAGAAACTCAATCAAAACCACTCAACTACATGGAAACTGAACAACCTGCTCCTGAATGACTACTGGGTACATAACGAAATGAAGGCAGAAATAAAGATGTTCTTTGAAACCAATGAGAACAAAGATACAACATACCAGAATCTCTGGGAAACATTTAAAGCAGTGTGTAGAGGGAAATTTATAGCACTAAATGCCCACAAGAGAAAGCAGGAAAGATCAAAAATTGACACTCTAACATCGCAATTAAAAGAACTAGAGAAGCAAGAGCAAACACATTCCAAAGCTAGCAGAAGGCAAGAAATAACTAAGATCAGAGCTGAACTGAAGGAGATAGAGACACAAAAAACCCTCCAAAAAATCAATGAATCCAGGAGTTGGTTTTTTGAAAAGATCAACAAAATTGACAGACCACTAGCAAGACTAATAAAGAAGAAAAGAGAGAAGAATCAAATCGACGCAATTAAAAATGAAAAAGGGGATATCACCACCGACCCCACAGAAATACAAACTACCATCAGAGAATACTATAAACACCTCTACGCAAATAAACTGGAAAATCTAGAAGAAATGGATAATTTCCTGGACACTTACACTCTTCCAAGACTAAACCAGGAAGAAGTTGAATCCCTGAATAGACCAATAGTAGGCTCTGAAATTGAGGCAATAATTAATAGCCTACCAACCAAAAAAAGTCCAGGACCAGATGGATTCACAGCTGAATTCTACCAGAGGTATAAGGAGGAGTTGGTACCATTCCTTCTGAAACTATTCCAATCAATAGAAAAAGAGGGAATCCTCCCTAACTCATTTTATGAGGCCAACATCATCCTGATACCAAAGCCTGGCAGAGATACAACAAAAAAAGAGAATTTTAGACCAATATCCCTGATGAACATCGATGCAAAAATCCTCAATAAAATACTGGCAAACCGTATTCAACAACACATCAAAAAGCTTATCCACCATGATCAAGTGGGCTTCATCCCTGGGATGCAAGGCTGGTTCAACATTCGCAAATCAATAAACATAATCCAGCATATAAACAGAACCAAAGACAAGAACCACATGATTATCTCAATAGATGCAGAAAAGGCTTTTGACAAAATTCAACAGCCCTTCATGCTAAAAACGCTCAATAAATTCGGTATTGATGGAACGTACCTCAAAATAATAAGAGCTATTTATGACAAACCCACAGCCAATATCATACTGAATGGGCAAAAACTGGAAAAATTTCCTTTGAAAACTGGCACAAGACAGGGATGCCCTCTCTCACCACTCCTATTCAACATAGTGTTGGAAGTTCTGGCTAGGGCAATCAGGCAAGAGAAAGAAATCAGGGGTATCCAGTTAGGAAAAGAAGAAGTCAAATTGTCCCTGTTTGCAGATGACATGATTGTATATTTAGAAAACCCCATTGTCTCAGCCCAAAATCTCCTTAAGCTGATAAGCAACTTCAGCAAAGTCTCAGGATACAAAATTAATGTGCAAAAATCACAAGCATTCTTATACACTAGTAACAGACAAACAGAGAGCCAAATCATGAATGAACTTCCATTCACAATTGCTTCAAAGAGAATCAAATACCTAGGAATCCAACTTACAAGGGATGTAAAGGACCTCTTCAAGGAGAACTACAAACCACTGCTCAGTGAAATAAAAGAGGACACAAACAAATGGAAGAACATACCATGCTCATGGATAGGAAGAATCAATATCGTGAAAATGGCCATACTGCCCAAGGTAATTTATAGATTCAATGCCATCCCCATCAAGCTACCAATGAGTTTCTTCACAGAATTGGAAAAAACTGCTTTAAAGT
>NW_020265453.1:0-1908 GCF_003255815.1 Theropithecus gelada | reverse complement strand
TAGGTAACCTGACCTTTCTCTGTGGCTGCCCTTAACATTTTTCCTTTTGTTTCAACCTTGAAGAATCTGATGATTGTTGTCTTCAGGTTGCTCTTCCCAAGGAGTAACAGAGTAGTGTTCTCTGTATTTCATGAATTTGAATGTTGTCCTGTCTTGCTAGATTGGGGAAGTTCTCCTGGATAATATCCTAGGTCTCTGGGAAATCAGCACACTGTTTCCCACGATGGTTGAACTAATTTACACTTCCACCAACAGTGAATAAGTGTTTCTTTTTCTCTACAATGTCACCAGCATCTGTTATTTTATTTTTTTACTTTTTAATAATAGCCATTCTGCCTGGTGTGAGATGATATCTCATTGTGGTTTGAATTGTATTTCTCCAATGGTCAGTGACTTTGAGCTTTATTTCATATGTTGTGGCCTCATGCATGTCTTCCTTTGAATGTGTCTGTTCGTGTCCTTGGCCCACTTTTTACTGGTATGGGTTGTTTTGTTTTGTTTATTGAGACGCAGTCTTGGTCTGTTGCCCAGGCTGGAGAGCAGTAGCACGATCTCCACTCACTGCAACCTCCACTTCCTGGGTTCAAGCTATTCTGCCTCAGCCACACTATTATCTGGGATTACAGGCGTGCACCACCTCTCCCAGCTAATGTTTGTATTTTATGGTAGAGCCAGAGTTTTTCATGTTTGCCAGGCTGGTCTTGAAATCCTAGCTTCCAGTGATCTGCCCATCTTGGCCTTCAAAAGTGCTGGGATTAGAAGTGTGAGGCACCGCACGTGGCGTGTCTTTTTATTTTTTGTTTTTGTTTTTGTTTTTTGTAAATTTCTTTAAGTTCTTTATAGATTGTGGATACGAGACCTTAGATAGATGCATAGTTTGTAAATAGTTTCTCCCATTCTCTGTGTTGTGTGTTGTCTCTGTGGATAGTTGTTTTTTGTTCTGTTTTGTTTTGTTTTTTTTTTTTGCTGTGCAGGAGCTCTTTAGTTTCATTACATTCCATTTGGCAATGTTTGCTTTTGTTGCAATTGCTTTTGGCATCTTCATTATGAAATCTTTGCTCTTTCCTACGTCCAGGATGAGAATGCCTGGGTCTTCCAGGATTTTTATGAATTTGAGTTTTACATTTAGTTTCTGAATCCACCTTTAGTTAATTTTTCTTAATAAGAGGTGGTCCTGTTTCAATCTTTTACATGCATCACCATTTATTGGTAGAGAGTCCTGTCTACATTGCTTGTTTTTGTCAACTTTGTTGAAGGTCAGATGGTAATAGGTGTGAGGTGTGCAGCATTATTTCTGGGCTGTGTATTCTATTTCATTGGTCTTTGTGACTGTTTTGGTACCAGTACCATGCTGTTTCGTTTACCGTGGCCTTGTATTATACTCTGAAGTCAGGTGATATGATGCTTTGGCTTCATTCTTTTTCTTTAGGATTGCCTTGGCTATTTGGGCTCCTTTTTGGCTCCATATGAATTTTAAAGTAGTGTGTTTTTTTCTAATTCCGTGAGGAATGTCATTGGTAGTTTAATAGGAATATCACTGAATGTATGAATTGCTGTGGTCAGATTGGCCATTTTGACAATATTCTTCCTGTTCACGAGCATGGAATGTTTTTCCATTTGTTTGTGTCATCTCTGATTTCTTTGAGCAGTGTTTTGTAGTTCTCATAGTAGAGATGGTTCTCCTCCCTGGTTAGCTGTATTCCTAGGTATTTTATTCTTTCTGTGGCAATTGTGAATGGGATTGTGTTTCTGATTTGGCTCTGAGCTTCAAGGTAGTTGGTGTAGAGAAACGCTCCTGTTTTTGTACATTAATTTTGTATCTTGAAGCTTTCCTGAAGTTGTTTATAAGATCAAGCAGATTTTGGGCAGAGAGTCTGGGATTTTCTAGGTATGGAATCATATTGTTTG
>NW_020265452.1:0-1909 GCF_003255815.1 Theropithecus gelada | reverse complement strand
TGAAAGAAGCTTTCTGAGAAACTTCTTTGTGTTCTGTGAAATCATCTTACAGAGTTACAGCTTTCCCCTCAAGAAGCCTTTCGCTAAGTCAGTTCTTCTGGAATGGCAAAGAAATATTGGGAAGCCCATAGAGAGCTATGGTGGAAAAGGAAATATCCTCAGGTGAATTCTGGAAAGAGGCTTTCTGAGAATCTGCTTAGTGTTGTGTTCATTCATCTCACAGAGTTACATCTGTATTTCCTGGATCTCTTTGATAGCCTTATTTCTGTGGAATGTGAGAAGAGATATTTCGGATCCCTTTGAAGACTATAGGGCCAAAGGAAATATCCTCCGATAACAAAGAGAAAGAAGCTTTCTGAGAAACTTCTTTGTGTTCTGTGAAATCATCTCACAGAGTGACAGCATTCCCCTCAAGAAGCCTTTCGCTAAGACAGTTATTGTGGAATTGTCAAAGTGATATTTGGAAGCCCATAGAGGGCTACGTTGAAAAAGGAAATATCCTCAGCTTAAATCTGGAAAGAAAATTTCTGAGAAACTCCTTAGTGTTCTGTTAAGTCTTCTCACAGAGTTAAATCTGTATTTCGTGGATCTCTTTGCTAGCCTTCTTTCTGTGGCATCTGAGAACAGATATTTCGGATCCCTTTGAAGACAATAGGGCCAAAGGAAATATCCTCCGATAACAAAGAGAAAGAAGCTTTCTGAGAAACTTCTTTGTGTTCTGTGAAATCAACTCACAGATTTACAGCTTTCCCCTCAAGAAGCCTTTCGCTAATACAGTTCTTTTGGAATTGGCAAAGTGATATTTGGAAGCCCATAGAGGGCTATGGTGAAAAAGAAAATATCCTCAGATGAAATCTGGAAATTAGCTTTCTGACAAACTTGTCTGNTTACAGCTTTCCCCTCAAGAAGCCTTTCGCTAATACAGTTCTTTTGGAATTGGCAAAGTGATATTTGGAAGCCCATAGAGGGCTATGGTGAAAAAGAAAATATCCTCAGATGAAATCTGGAAATTAGCTTTCTGACAAACTTGTCTGTGATGTGTGACTTCCACTCACAGAGTTACATCTGTATTTCATGGATCTCTTTGCTAGCTTTATTTCTGTGGAATCTGAGAACAGATATTTCGGATCCCTTTGAAGACTATAGGGCCAAAGGAAATATCCTCCGAAAACAAAGAGAAAGAAGCTTTCGTAGAAACTTCTTTGTGTTCTGTTAAATCATCTCAGAGAGTTACAGCTTTCCCCTCAGGAAGCATTTCCCTAAGACAGTTCTTGTGTAACTGGCAAAGTGATATTTGGAAGCCCATAGAGGGCTGTGGTGAAAAAGGAATATCCTCAGCTTAAATCCGGAAAGAAGATTTCTGAGAAACTGCTCAGTGTTCTGTTAATTCATCTCACAGAGTTACATCTGTATTTCGTGGATCTCTTTGCTAGCCTTTTTTCTGTGGAATGTGAGAACAGATCTTTCGGATCCCTTTGAAGACTATAGTGCCAAAGGAAATATCCTCCGATAACAAAGAGAAAGAAGCTTTATGAGAAACTTCTTTGTGTTCTGTGAAATCATCTCACAGAGCTACAGCTTTCCCCTCAAGAAGCCTTTCACTAAGTCAGTTCTTGTGAAATTAGCAAAGTGATATTTGGAAGCCCGTAGAGGTCTATGGTGAAAAAGGAAATATCCTCAGATGAAATATTTAAAGAAGCTTTCTGAGAAACTGCTCTGTGATGTGTGACTTCCACTCACAGAGTTACATCTGTATTTCGTGGATCTCTTTGCTAGCTTTATTTCTCTGGAATCTGAGAACAGATATTTCGGATCCCTTTGAAGACTATAGGGCCAAAGGAAATATCCTCCGGTAACAAAGTGAAGGAAGCTTTCTGAGAAACTTTTTTGTGTTCTGTGAAATCATCTC
>NW_020265451.1:0-1908 GCF_003255815.1 Theropithecus gelada | reverse complement strand
TCTCCACCCCAAATCAACAGAATATACATTCTTCTCAGCACCACATCACACTTATTCCAAAATTGACCACATAATTGGAAGTAAAGCACTCCTCAGCAAATGTACAAGAACGGAAATTATAACAAACTGTCTCTCAGACGACAGTGCAATCAAACTACAACTTAGGACTAAGAAACTCAATCAAAACCACGCAACTACATGGAAACTGAATAACCTGCTCCTGAATGACTACTGGGTACATAACGAAATGAAGGCAGAAATAAAGATGTTCTTTGCAACCAATGAGAACAAAGATACAACATACCAGAATCTCTGGGACACATTTAAAGCAGTGTGTAGAGGGAAATTTATAGCACTAAATGCCCACAAGAGAAAGCAGGAAAGATCTAAAATTGACACTCTAACATCACAATTAAAAGACCTAGAGAAGCAAGAGCAAACACATTCAAAAGCTAGCAGGAGGCAAGAAATAACTAAGATCAGAGCAGAACTGAAGGAGATAGAGACACAAAAAACCCTCTAAAAAAATCAATGAATCCAGGAGTTGGTTTTTTGAAAAGATCAACAAAATTGACAGACCACTAGCAAGACTAATAAAGAAGAAAAGAGAGAAGAATCAAATCGATGCAATTAAAAATGATAAAGGGGATATCACCACCGACCCCACAGAAATACAAATTACCATCAGAGAATACTATAAACACCTCTATGCAAATAAACTAGAAAATCTAGAAGAAATGAATAATTTCCTGGACACTTACACTCTCCCAAGACTAAACCAGGAAGAAGCTGAATCCCTGAATAGACCAATAGCAGGCTCTGAAATTGAGGCAATAATTAATAGCCTACCAACCAAAAAAAGTCCAGGACCAGATGGATTCAGAGCTGAATTCTACAAGAGGTACAAGGAGGAGCTGGTACCATTCCTTCTGAAACTATTCCAATCAATAGAAAAAGAGAGAATCCTCCCTAACTCATTTTATGAGGCCAACATCATCCTGATACCAAAGCCTGGCAGAGACACAACAAAAAAAGAGAATTTTAGACCAATATCCCTGATGAACATCGATGCAAAAATCCTCAATAAAATACTGGGAAACCGGATTCAGCAGCACATCAAAAAGCTTATCCACCATGATCAAGTGGGCTTCATCCCTGGGATGCAAGGCTGGTTCAACATATGCAAATCAATAAACGTAATCCAGCATATAAACAGAACCAAAGACAAGAACCACATGATTATCTCAATAGATGCAGAAAAGGCCTTTGACAAACTTGAACAGCCCTTCATGCTAAAAACTGGCAATAAATTCAGTTTTGATGGAACGTATCTCAAAATAATAAGAACTACTTATGACAGACCCACAGCCAATATCATACTGAATGGGCAAAAACTGGAAAAATTCCCTTTGAAAACTGGCACAAGACAGGGATGCCCTCTCTCACCACTCGTATTCAACATAGTGTTGGAAGTTCTGGCTAGGACAATCAGACGAGAAAAAGAAGTAAAGTGTATTCAGTTAGGAAAAGAAGAATTCAAGTTGTCCCTGTTTGCAGATGACATGATTGTATATTTAGGAAACCCCATTGTCTCAGCCCAAAATCTCCTTAAGCTGATAAGAAACTTCAGCAAAGTCTCAGGATACAAAATTAATGTGCAAAAATCACAAGCATTCTTATACACCAGTAACAGACAGACAGAGAGCCAAATCATGAATGAAGTTCCATTCACAATTGCTTCGAAGAGAATAAAATACCTAGGGATCCAATTTACAAGGGATGTAAAGGACCTCTTCAAGGAGAACTACAAACCACTGCTCAGTGAAATAAAAGAAGACACAAACAAATGGAAGAACATACTATGCTCATGGATAGGAAGAATCAATATCGTGAAAATGGCCATACTGC
>NW_020265450.1:0-1908 GCF_003255815.1 Theropithecus gelada | reverse complement strand
AGATGATTTCACAGAACACAAAGAAGATTCTCAGAAAGCTTCTTTCTCTTTGTGATCGGAGGATATTTCCTTTGGTCCTAGAGTCTTCAAAGGGATCCGAAATATCTGTACTCAGATTCCACAGAAATAAGGCTAGCAAAGAGATGCACGAAACACACATGTAACTCTGGGAGATGAATTAACAGTACACTCAGCAGTTTCTCAGAAAGCTTCTTTCCAGGGTTCATCTGAGGATATTTCCTTTTTCTCCATAGACCTCTATGGGCTTCCAAATATCACTTTGCCAATTCCAAAAGAACTGTCTTAGCAAAAGTCTTCTTGAGGGGAAAGCTGTAACTCTCTTACATGATTTCACAGAACATAAAGAAGTTTCCCAGAAAGCTTCTTTCTCTTTGTTATCGGAGGTTATTTCCTTTCGTCCTACAGTCTTCAAAGGGATCCGAAATATCTGTTCTCAGATTCCACAGAAATAAGGCGAGCAAAAAGATCCACGCAATACAGATGTAACTCTGTGAGATGAATTAACAGAACACTCAGCAGTTTCTCAGAAAGCTTCTTTCCAGATTTCATCTGAGGATATTTCCTTTTTCACCATAGCCCTCTACGGGCTTCCAAATATCACTTTGCCAATTCCACAAGAACTGTCTTAACGAAAGGCTTCTTGAGGGGAAAGCTGTAACTTTGTGAGATGATTTCACAGATCACAAAGAAGTTTATCAGAAAGCTTCTTTCTCTTTGTTATCGGAGGATATTTCCTTTGGCCCTAGAGTCTTCAAAGGCATCCGAAATATCTGTTTTCAGATTCCACAGAAATAAGGCGAGCAAAGAGATCTACGAAATAGAGATGTAACTCTGTGAGATGAATTAAGAGAACACTCAGCAGTTTCTCAGAAAGCTTCTTTACAGATTTCATCTCAGGATATTTCCTTTCTCACCATACACCTCTATGGGCTTCCAAATATCACTAGGCCAATTCCACAAGAACTGTCTTAGCGAAAGACTTCTTCCGGGGAAAGCTGTAACTCTGTGAGATGATTTCACAGAACACAAAGAAGTTTCTCAGAAAGCTTCTTTCTCTTTGTTATCGTACGATATTTCCTTTGGCCCTATAGTCTTCAAAGGGACCCGAAATATCTGTTCTGAGATTCCACAGAAATAAAGCTACCATAGAGATCCACTAAATACCGATGTAACTCTGGGAGATGAATTAACAGAACACTCAGCAGTTTCTCAGAAAGCTTCTTTCCAGATTTCATGTGAGGCTATTTCCTTTTTCACCATAGCCCTCTATGGGCTTCCAAATATCACATTGCAAATTCCAAAAGAACTGTCTTAGCGAAAGGCTTCTTGAGGGGAAAGCAGTAACTCTGTGAGTTCATTTCACAGAACACAAAGAAGTTTCTCAGAAAGCTTCTTTCTCTTTGTTATCGGAGGATATTTCCTTTGCCTTATAGTCTTCAAAGGGATCCGAAATATCTGTTCTCAAATCCCACAGAAATGAGGCTAGCAAAGGGATCCACGAAATACAGATAAAACTCTGTGAGATGAATTAACAGAACTCTCAGCAGTTTCTCAGAAATCTTCTTTCCAGATTTCATTTGAGGATATTTCCTTTTTCACCATAGCCCTCTATGGGCTTCCAAATATCACTTTTCCATTTCCACAAGAACTGTCATAGCGAAAGGCCTCTTGAGGGGAAAGCTGTAACTCTGTGAGATGATTTAACAGAACACGAAGAAGTTTCTCAGAAAGCTTCTTTCTCTTTGTTATCGGAGGATATTTCCTTTGGCCCTATAGTCCTCAAAGGATTCCGAAATATCTGTTCTCATATTCCACAGAAATAAGGCTAGGAAAGAGATCCACGAAATACACATGTAACTCTGTGAGATGAATTAACAGAACACTCAG
>NW_020265449.1:0-1909 GCF_003255815.1 Theropithecus gelada | reverse complement strand
AGAAAATTTCCATTTCATCAAAAGGAAACTTCCACCACGAAATAAAAATATTCAATGGTGGGCCGGGCGTGGTGGCTCACGCCTGTAATCCCAGCATTCTGGGAAGCTGAGGCGGGCGGATCACGAGGTCAGGAGATCGAGACCATGCTGGCTAACTTGGTGAAACCCCGTCTCTACTAAAAAGAAAATACCAAAAACTAGCCGGGCGTGGTGGCGGCGCCTGTAGTCCCAGCTACTCGGGAGGCTGAGGCAGGAGAATGGCGGGAACCCGGGAGGCAGAGCTTGCAGTGAGCTGAGATCGCGCCACTGCACTCCAGCCTGGGCGACAGAGCAAGACTCCGTCTCAAAAAAAAAAAAAAAAAAAAAAAAAGTTCATATTGAGAAATGTTGCCACACTAATGTCAAATCTGTTAATGTTTTCAAGTAGTCATAATGCAGTTGTAGTTAGCAAGAATGAATACATTGAGCTCTGGAGTTGGGCAAACCCAGAATGACATTCAACCTCTGCCACACCCCTACTGTCATTTTGAGCAAATAATTTAACTCTGAGCTCAGCTTCATCTCATGTAAAATAGAGACAGAATGGTTTAAAGTCACAATAATTGTTTGGAAAGATAAAGACAATAATACCTATGAAGTAGTTAGAACAATGTCTGATATAAAATAAGTGGTCAATAGCTTTGTGGATATTGCAGCTGTCATAACCGTCTTAACTGCAGTCATCATCATCTCCATTCTCATCATCACCCTGCTGGGTAAGTCTCCAGCCGTTGGCTCACAACTTGCACTAATGCAATGAGGTACTACTAAAACTGTGTAATGATATACTGAAAAACTCTATTGCTACTCTCTAATTTACAGATTGCTTCAGTGGGTTGTGTACATGTAGTTAGAAGAAAGGGATAATGCAGCCACAACAGTCTAATAACATAAAGCTTTATTTTTATCATTCAAGTTGACTTCTAATGAATTCCAGGCTGTTGTCACTACTCTGGATCCCTTTGTCTGCTTGTTTTCTCCCTTAGCGTGTAGTTGTTTTCCTCATGATTGCAATGTGACTGTAGCCCTTTCCAGCCTCAATCTGTGTCACAGATAGAAAGAATAGGGAAGACCAAAGGTACAGAGACACAAAGAGGAAAATCCTGTAAGCCAATCCAGCCTGTCTCTGTCATCAGCTTGGCTGAGAGCATCGCCAGAGATTTCTGCTTACAACTTAACAGAGAAAGGTCATGTGACCAATCCAGCTATAATGAAGTCTTAGAGGCTGACAATAGAGCTTTCAGCCTCTGCAAAAGAATGCCTTTCGAGAGGTAATCTAATGTCTGTAGCCACAGAAGAGAGCAAGAGAATAAGGGTAGGAGTAGTGCCATATAAAATAGAAATCTTTCAGTCCATGGGTCTTCTTAATATCAGTACAGAATTATTTCAGCTTCTGAAAGTATTTATCTGAACTGAAAGTGAACCACTTACTTTGAATGGGCAGGTAGTAAAGAACAGACTGAGGCAGGGATAGAGATTTTTGCCTTCATAAAAGCTGTAAAACAACAAAATATTTAACATCAATCAGAGTTCTACATGCTGCAGCTTGAAAACATAAGTAGTCAAATAAGTAAGCTAGTCATCTGGAGACAGGGCTTTGCTATGGCCTAACTTTTGCTGAAATGGTTCATTTACCCCAGTGTAGAGATGAAACAAACGCCTCTTTCACATCCCTAGTGAAACAGAACACCTAGAATTTTCTGAAGTTCTAGGAGTTCTGGAGTCAGCCTTACCAAGCATACCATAATTTAGGGAGGGGGAAAAAGATAAAGATAATAATATTTGAGACTGGTGACAGATCAGACATTTCTATGAACACAAATAAAATGGTCCATGTAAAAATTACCACAACTGGAATAGTAAGTAAAAC
>NW_020265448.1:0-1910 GCF_003255815.1 Theropithecus gelada | reverse complement strand
GAGATCCACGAAATAGAGATGTAACCCTGTGAGTTGAATTAACAGAACACTAAGCAGTTTTTCAGAAAGCTTCTTTCCAGATTTCATCTGAGGATATTTCCTTTTTCACCATAGCCCTCTAGGGGCTTCCAAATATCACTTTGCCAATTCCACAAGAACTGTCTTAGCGAAAGGCTTCTTGAGGGGAAAGCTGTAACTCTGTGAGATGATTTCACAGAACACAAAGAAGTTTCTCAGAAAGCTTCTTTCCCTTTGTTATCGGAGGATAATTNTCTATAGGCTTCCAAATATCACTTTGCCAAATCCACAAAAACTGTCTTAGCGAAAGGCTTCTTGAGGGGAAAGCTTCTTTCTCTTGGTTATCGGAGGATATTTCCTTTGGCCATCTAGTCTTCAAAGGGATCAGAAATATCTGTTCTCAGATTCCACAGAAATAAGGCTAGCAAAGAGATCCACGAAATAAAGATGTAACTCTGTTAGATGAATTAAGAGAACACTAAGCAGCTTCTCAGAAACCTTCTTTCCGGATTTCATCTGAGGATATTTCCTTTTTCACCATAGCCCTCTATGGGCTTCCAAGTATCACTTTGCCAATTCGACAAGAACTGTCTTAGCGAAAGGCTTCTCGAGCGAAAAGCTGTAACTCTGTGAGATGAATTAACAGCACACTAAGCAGTTTCTCAGAAAGCTTCTGTCTCTTTGTCATCGGAGGATATTTCCTTTGGCCCTATACACCTCAAAAGGATTAGAAATATCTGTTCTCTGATTCCACAGAAATAAGGCTAGCAAAGAGTTCCACGAAATACAGATGTAACTCTGTGAGATGAATTGACAGAACACTAAGAGGTTTCTCAGAAAGCTTCTTTCCAGATTTCCCCTGAGGATATTTCCTTTTTCACCATAGCCCTCTATGGGCTTCCAAATATCACTTTGCCAATTCCACCAGAACTGTCTTAGCAAAAGTCTCCTTGAGGGGAAAGCTGTAACTCTGTGAGATGACTTCACAGAACAAAAGAAGTTTCTCAGAAAGCTTCTTTCTCTTTTTTGTCGGAGGATATTTCCTTTGGCCCTATAGTCTTCAAAGGGATCCGAAATATCTGTTCTCAGATTCCACAGAAATAAGGCTAGTAAAGAGATCCACGAAATACAGATGTAACTCTGTGAGTGGAAGTCAAACATCAGAGAGCAGTTTCTCCGAAATCTTCTTTCCAGATTTCATCTGAGGATATTTCTTTTTTCACCATAGCCCTCTATGGGCTTATAAATATCACTTTGCAAATTCCACAAGAACTGTCTTAGCGAAAGGCTTCTTGAGGGGAAAGCTGTAACTCTGTGAGATGATTTCACAGAACACCAAGCAGTTTCTCAGAAAGCTTCTTTCTCTTTGTTATCGGAGGATATTTCCTTTGGCCCTATAGTCTTCAAAGGGATCCGAAATATCTCTTCTCAGATTCCACAGAAATAAGGCTAGCAAAGAGATCCACGAAATACAGATATAACTCTGTGATATGAATTAAGAGAACACTAAGCAATTTCTCAGAAAGCTTCTTTCCGGATTTCATCTGAGGATATTTCCTTTTTCACCATAGCCCTCTATGGGCTTCCACATATCACTTTGCCAATTCCACAAGAACTGTCTTAGCGAAAGACTTCTTGAGGGGAAAGGTGTAATTCTGAGAGATGATTTCACAGAACACAAAGAAGTTTCTCAGAAAGCTTCTTCCTGTTTGTTATCTGACGATATTTCCTTCGGCCCTATAGTCTTCAAAGGGATCCGAAATATCTGTTCTCAGATTCCACAGAAATAAGGCAAGCAAAGAGATCCACGAAATACAGATGTAACTCTGTGAGATGAATTAACAGAACACTCAGCAGATCCTCAGAAAGCTTCTTTCCGGATTTCATCTGAG
>NW_020265447.1:0-1909 GCF_003255815.1 Theropithecus gelada | reverse complement strand
CCAGCTGCATCCATGTCCCTACAAAGGACACAAACTCATCCTTTTTTTATGGCTGCATAGTATTCCATGGTGTATATGTGCCACATTTTCTTAATCCAATCTGTCACTGATGGACATTTGGGTTGATTCCAAGTCTTTGCTATTGTGAATAGTGTTGCAATAAACATACGTGTCCATGTGTCTTTATAGCAGCATAATTTATCATCCTTTGGGTATATCCCCAGTAATGGGATGGTTGGGTCATATGGTACTTCTAGTTCTAGATCCTTGAGGAATCGCCATACTGTTTTCCATAATGGTTGAACTAGTTTACAATCCCACCAACAGTGTAAAAGCGTTCATATTTCTCCACATCCTCTCCAGCACCTGTTGTTTCCTGACTTTTAATGATCGCCATTCTAACTGGTGTGAGATGGTATCTCATTGTGGTTTTGATTTGCATTTCTCTGATGGCCAGTGATGATGAGCATTTTTCCATGTATCTGTTGGCTGTATGAATGTCTTTTTTTGAGAAATGTCTGTTCATATCCTTTGTCCACTTTTTGATGGGGTTGTTTGTTTTTTTCTTGTAAATTTATTTGAGTTCTTTGTAGGTTCTGGATATTAGCCCTCTGTCAGATGAGTAGATTGCAAAAATTTTCTCCCATTCTGTAGGTTGCCTGTTCACTCTGATGGTAGTTTCTTTTGCTGTGCAGAAGCTCTTTAGTTTAACGAGATCCCATTTGTCAATTTTGCCTATTGCTGCCGTTGCTTTTGGTGTTTTAGACATGAAGTCTTTGCCCATGCCTATGTCCTGAATGGTACTTCCTAGGTTTTCTTCTAGGGTTTTTATGGTTTTAGGTCTAACATTTAAGTCTCTAATCCATCTTGAATTAATTTTCGTATAAGAAGTAAGGAAAGGATCCAGTTTCAGCTTTCTACTTATGGCTAGCCAATTTTCCCAGCACCATTTATTAAATAGGGAATCCTTTCCCCACATCTAGTTTCTCTCAGGTTTGTCAAAGATCAGATGGCTGTAGATGTGTGGTATTATTTCTGAGGACTCTGTTCTGTTCCATTGATCTATATCTCTGTTTTGGTACCAGTAGTATGCTGTTTTGGTTACTGTAGCCTTGTAGTATAGTTTGAAGTCAGGTAGTGTGATGCCTCCAGCTTTGTTCTTTTGACTTAGGATTGTCTTGGAGATGCGGGCTCTTTTTTGGTTCCATATGAACTTTAAAGCAGTTTTTCCAATTCTGTGAAGAAACTCATTGGTAACTTGATGGGGATGGCATTGAATCTATAAATTACCTTGGGCAGTATGGCCATTTTCACGATATTGATTCTTCCTATCCATGAGCATGGTATGTTCTTCCATTTGTTTGTGTCCTCTTTTATATCACTGAGCAGTGGTTTGTAGTTCTCCTTGAAGAGGTCCTTTACATCCCTTGTAAGTTGGATTCCTAGGTATTTTATTCTCTTTGAAACAATTGTGAATGGAAGTTCATTCCTGATTTGGCTCTCTGTTTGTCTGTTACTGGTGTGTAAGAATGCTTGTGATTTTTGCACATTAATTTTGTATCCTGAGACTTTGCTGAAGTTGCTTATCAGCTTAAGGAGATTTTGGGCTGAGACAATGGGGTTTTGTAAATATACAATCATGTCATCTGCAAACAGGGACAATTTGACTTCTTCTTTTCCTAACTGAATACCCCTGATTTCTTTCTCTTGCCTAATTGCCCTAGCCAGAACTTCCAACACTATGCTGAATAGGAGTGGTGAGAGAGGGCATCCCTGTCTTGTGCCAGTTTTCAAAGGGAGTTTTTCCAGTTTTTGCCCATTCAGTATGATATTGGCTGTGGGTTTGTCATAAATAGCTCTTGTTATTTTGAGGTACGTTCCATCAATACCGAATTTATTGAGCGTTTTT
>NW_020265446.1:0-8178 GCF_003255815.1 Theropithecus gelada | reverse complement strand
CTCCCGGGTTCAAGCAATTCTCCTGCCTCAGCCTCCCGAGTAGCTGGGATTATAGGCATGCACCACCACACCCGGCTAATTTTGTATTTTTAGTAGAGACGGGGTTTCTCCATGTTGGTCAGGCTGGTCTCAAACTCCCGACCTGAGGTGATCTGCCCGCCTCGGCCTCCCAGAGTGCTGGGATTACAGGCGTAAGTCATTGCACCTGGCCGGGAAAAAGTTTAAGAATGTACAAATAACAGAAGTCTGTTATTTGTGACCAAAAGAGCATGATAACCCCAATCATGCATAGCTGGGTGTGGTGGCGCATGGCTATAATCCCAGCTACTCAGGAGGCTGAGGTTGTGGTCAACTGAGATTGCGCCACTGCACTCCAGCCTGGGCGACAGAGTGAGAGTTCATCTCAAACAAACAAACAAACAAACAAACAAACAAACAAATAAAAAGAAGGGACTGTAGCAGATGAGCCAAGATAAATGGTATTATTATTCAGGTCTTATTCAGAAACCAGCGGTAGAAACCCAGATCCAATCAGCTTGGTCACAAATAACAGAAATCATTCTTAATAAGATTAACCAAAAAGGAAAATGTACTTGGAGGATGAAGGGGGTTCGAAGAACATGGGGCACTTGGCCTTCTGAGGCTGGAGCCAGGAGTCAGGAAGCTGTCTCTGAACAGGACTGAGGTCAATGGATTTGTTGACAGCTCCTCATGTTTTCCCCACCCTGCCCCACTCTGGGGATTCCTCTCCCAGTCCACATGGCCCTGGGGACTGTCAATCACAGAGCTTCCACACACCCCCCGCCCCCACCACCACCTCCAGATTCTCACAGACATCAGGGGCGTTCTTTGGCCCACTTATTAACTCAGGGCTGAAGTGCACTCCAAGTGTCTGGGTCTTCCTTGGGACAGCCCCGTGGATAGGATGGGACAAGTTCTCATCTCCCTCCCCTGCATGGGACGAGTTCTCATCTCCCAGCTGGTGATAGAGTCTGGCCCTTCTAAGGGCTTTTATAATTACCATGGGGCAATAACTAAATCCAAGTAGGGTAAGGAAGTGGAGAGAGGAACAAGGCAATACCACGCCTACGTAGCAGCTGGTAAGCTCAAGTCATTCTTTTTTGCTCAAGCTGATTGGATCTGGGTTTCTACCGCTTGTTTCTGAATAAGACCTGAACAATAATACTATTTATCTTGGCTCATCTGCTACAGTCCTTTCTTTTTATTTGTTTGTTTGTTTGTTTGTTTGAGATGAACTCTCACTCTGTCGCCCAGGCTGGAGTGCAGTGGCACAATCACAGTTGACCACAACCTTTGCTTCCCGGTTCAAACAATTCTCTTGTCTCAGTCTCTTGAGTAGCTGGGATTATAGGCGTGCACCACCAAGCCTGGCTAATTTTTGTATTTTTAGTAGAGATGGCGTTTCACCATGTTGGCAAGGCTGTTCTCGAACTCCTGACCTCAAGTGATCCACCTGCCTCAGCCTCCCAAAGTGCTGGGATTACAGGTGTAAGCCACTGTGCCTGGCCAGTCCCTTCTTTCTGAATGCGGGTCTTTGCTGTTTTTCCAAGTCCAGGATGGTGTGTCCACTGCTTGGCAGTTTATAGATACCCAGTCCCACCCATGCTCAGAGACTTGCTGGTTGTGTTTGAACCCCAAATTCCCAGAGAGGGAATTTGCTTTAAGAATGGAATCACACAGGAAAATGATGGCTGCTGGGGCTCACCTTTGTGGAGGTGTGGAAGTGTAGGTTGGGAGGGATCACAGAGAGAGAAAGGACCGTTCTGAGCCAGACAGGCCTCCTGGAGGGATTTCTCAGGCGTCAAAGTGTACTCATGCATAAGTACACTTCGCATATTTTTGTGTGGGCGGCCGTGATACAGTGCCATTGATTCCTTAGTTTCTCTTGCCCTGAAGATGTCAGGATCTGCCTTTTGCTCTGGGCCCCCTGCCTCCTGTCTCCTACTCTGGGCCTTTCTGCTGCTTCCCTGGGCTCCCCCTATCCACCCTTTGGTCTAATCAAGGCTCTACTCCGGACTGACTTTGCATTCTGAGTTCTTATCACTTAGTCAGAGAGACCTGAAGTATGCAGAAAACCCCAATGACGCGGAGCGGTGTGAGGAGCAGTGGGGCCCCTGGAGATGAGGGAGGGGGACATGCTCCCAGCTAGGGGAATTAGGGCAGATCTCATAGAGGAAGTGGGTCTTGAGCTGAGCCTTGGAGGACCCCCACACTCAGACACTGCAAGTGAATGGAAGGACCCAGGGCCCTGAGGAGAGTGTGGATTCAGTGGGGCTGGAGGAGGAATATGGAGTAGGAGGATAAATCTGGACAGGCAGGCCCAGGGCAGCTTGTGGAAGGCCCTGGATATCATACATATCTGTGCCAGAATAACCAGGGGCCTTCAAAGCTCAGGGGTGAGAGGATGGCTGGGAGTTACCTGTCTCCGTGGGCTGATACCACACTTAGATGTGGGAGAGCAGGTCTGTGCCCAGGGCTCGGTCTCAGAGGGCCCAGTACTTTGGAGTGCCTTCCTTGCAATGTTCTAAACCCTTCTTGGATGTCTGGGCTGGGCCAACAGTGCTAGCTGGGCTGGGTGCCCAGTGCCTGGACAGGGTCTGTATGGGTCATGGTTTCTAGAAGCCTGTTCCTCAAACATTTCTCTGATGACAGAAGCCAGCCAGAGCTGCCCTCCTGGCAGACATGTGTCTGCCCAGGCTCTGTGTCTCTCCTTTGTGGTGTTCTCTGCCCCTCACTCAGGGTGTGAGGTCAACCTGATGCCCTGAGGAGCTCCAGCACGTGTGCCTACATTGTGGTCCTGGGGTCTGTGCGTGGACCCCACTTCCAGGAGGGAAGCCTGGTGATTGAATTGCTCCCGCTGGCATGCACAGTATTTCTTTTGTAGGATCATGTGAGTTTGGTCCACCTCAATTTGTGAGACGCAGGACGAGTTCAAGGTTCTGGGCTGCAGATGGTCCACGACCAACTCTTGGGTTCAACTGTGAGTGTGCCTAGCCATCAGCCCTCCCACCGCACTCCCACCACAGTGCTGCTTCAGGTCGACAGCACTCGAGTGTACCCGTGAGCCCTCCTCACCTTGCCAATGGCACTAAGGCGGCCAGCCCAACCCTTCTGTGGTCTCCACACCACATGTCAGGCAGTCCTCTGGGGGTGGCCCACCTATCTCCTCCAAGGGCCCTCAGCAACAGCTCACAACACCAAGGGGCCTTCCCACGGATGTCCTGCATGCCTTGACAGTTATGTGAGCACCAAGGAGACTGTTCTTTCTGTCCATGGGCCCCGTGGCTGATCCTTCCTGCTGGTGGTGTGTGGAAGGCTGCTGGGGGTCAGCAGAGAGAAAGATCACATTCTAGAGATTTGGCAATTATGGCCTGAAGAGTTCTAAAGCAGTCATGTTTGGGTGATGTGCTGTTCTATGTTTATGCTCTATAATTCCAAATGATAAATTTAATATAATCAGAACACAAAGAATTGCTCTTTTTTTTTTTTTTTTTTGCATACTCTGGGTGAGACTTGCATTGGTAATCATTATCGAGGAATCGCCATCACCACCTTTGAGAGAGCCACTGGAAGCCATTCCTCAGGGGCGGCACTGCGGATGATGCAGTATGGAATTATGATGCAACCAGCCTTAAATACACGGTGTTAGGGAATTGCAGAGGCAAAAAGGTCTATATTGTTTCAATATAAACAGGTTTTCTAAAGCAATGGCATTGTGGATAATTACAGTCTTGCTACCTGAGATTTATGAAGTTAGCCAGGAATGACAAATTTGATCATAACAAAAGTGAAGAGATGGGGCCGGGCTCGGTGGCTCACACCTGTAATCCCAGCACTTTGGGAGGCCAAGGTGGTGGATCACCCGAGGTTGGGATTTCGAGACGAGTCTGGCCAACATGGTGAAACCCTGTTTCCACTAAAAATACAAAAATTAGCCAGGCGTAGTGGTGCACGTCTGTAATCCCAGCTACTTGGGAGACTGAGGCACGAGAATCTCTTGAACCCAGAAGGCAGAGGTTGCAGTGAGCTGAGATCGCACCATTGCACTCCAGCCTGGGCAACAGAGCGAGACTCCATCTCAAAAAATAAATAAATAAAATAACAAATGTGAAGAGATGGTTCCTGGACTCAACAGGAAAAGATGGGTCCTGTACCTTCTGAGGCATCATCATGTTCATTGACTGGACAATAAACAAATACAAAAGGACCTCTTCAATCAATCTGTATCGCTCATGTGGACCCATGACTTTTTGTAATACAGTATAAAATGAAATTGTTCATATTGACAGGAGCCCACAAAATGTATTTGCCCAGAGCCTGCAAATCCTAGGAGTGCTTTTGCCCTGGGCACTACCGGAGAGATCATACATAGGCCCCTACCCGCCACCCCTGTGGCAGTTCCATCCATCCTGGCCTTGAGGGAACGGTCACTGCCTGCCCTTGGGACCCAAGGCTCTACATCCTGTGCCTGCGTGCTGGCCTGGCCCATGCACCAGGTAGACATGGGGGACAAGAAGTGTGTCATGGCATAAGAGACCTGGCGTGGGGAAGGAAAAGTCACAAGTCAGGAAGAAGAGATTGGTGGGAAGAGACACATGGGTCAGTCTCTTTTGAGACCAGGTGAACAGCCCTAGCCAGGTGTCCAGGCTGTAAGCCAGGGCCTTGTCTTTGAGTCCCCCTATTCCTCACCCCCACAGTCAGTTAGTCACCATGTCCAGCCAGTTCTGCCACATATGGAGCTTGCATTTGCCAAGGTTCTCCGGAGAAATAAGACCAATAGGTGGTACATATGTACTTCCTATTATTATTATTATTATCATTATTATTATTATTATTATTTGAGGTAGAGTCTTGCTCTGTCACCCACGCTGGAGTGTAGCGGTATGATCTTGGCTCACTGCAACCTCCACCTCCCAGGTTCAAGCGATTCGTCTGCCTCAGCCTCCTGAGTAGCTGGGACTACAGGTGCGCGCCACTGCGCCCGGCTAATTTTTGCATTTTTAGTAGAGATGGCGTTTCACCATATTGGCCAGGCTGGCCTCGAACTCCTGACCTCGTGATCCGCCCGCCTCGGCCTCCCAAAGTGCTGGGATTACAGGAGTGAGCCATTGTGCCCAGCCGTACAAGCTATTATTAGACATATTATGTATTACAGGAACTGGCTCATGGTATTAGGGAGGTGGGAGGTCAAGAACTCCCACCATCTGCTCCCTGCAAGCTGGAGACCCAGGAAAGCTGGAGACCCAGGAAAGCTGGAGATGTAATTAGGTCTGAGTTCAGCTATCTGGGAACCAAGAGTTCTGATATCTGAGGGTGGGAGAAGATATCCCAGCTCAAGAGGAGAGAGGAAGAAAATGTGTTCTTCGGCCGGGCGCGGTGGCTCAAGCCTGTAATCCCAGCACTTTGGGAGGCCGAGACGGGCGGATCACGAGGTCAGGAGATCGAGACCATCCTGGCTAACCCGGTGAAACCTCGTCTCTACTAAAAAAAAATACAAAAAACTAGCCGGGCGAGGTGGCGGGCGCCCGTAGTCCCAGCTACTCGGGAGGCTGAGGCAGGAGAATGGCGTGAACCCGGGAGGCGGAGCTTGCAGTGAGCTGAGATCCAGCCATTGCACTCCAGCCTGGGCGACAGAGCGAGACTCCGTCTCAAAAAAAAAAAAAAAAAAAGAAAATGTGTTCTTCTTTCACCTTTTTGTTCTATTTGGGCCCTGAGGATGACGCCCACCCACATTAGTAAGGGTGGTCTTCCGTACTTAGTCTAATTCCAGTGTTAATCTCTTTTAGAAACACCCTCACAGGCACACCCAGCAGTAATGTTTTCCCAGCTATCTGGGCACCTCTTAGCCCAGTCAAGCTCAAGCATAACCTTCACCATCACAGAGCTATTCTGACTTCCACCTCCTCTTCCTCCTATTGCCCCTGCCTCAGTTGAAGCCTTTCAGTCTCTGTCCTGGACCACTGTAATCGGTTCCTCATCCCTCTTGCTCTGATAGTGCCTCCTCTCCTCATCTCTTCTAGACCTTTTTCTTTTTCCATTTGGTATCTATTTTTTATGACAGCTTTACATACATCTAGTTTTTTGTTTTGTTTTTTGTTTTTTGAGACAGGGTCTCACCCTGTTGCCCAGGCTGGAGTGCAATGGCACAATCTTGGCTCACTGCAATCTCCACCTCTCAGGTTCAAGTGATTCTCCTGCCTCAGCCTCCCTAGTAGCTGGGAGTACAGGCATCCGCCACTGCGCCAGGCTAATTTTTGTGTTTTTAGTAGAGATGGGGTTTCACCATGTTGGCCAGGCTGGTCTCGAACTCCTGACCTCAGGTGATCCCCCTGCTTTGGTCTCCCAAAGTGCTTGGATTACAGTGTGAGCCACCGCGTCTGACCAGTTCTAGTTTAAAGAGTCAAGTAACTCAAGATGACTTTTTTTTTTTTTTTTTTAAGACGGAGTCTTGCTCTGTCGCCCAGGCTGGAGTGCAGTGGCTGGATCTCAGCTCAATGCAAGCTCCGCCTCCTGGGTTCACGCCATTCTCCTGCCTCAGCCTCCCAAGTAGCTGGGACTACAGGCGCCCGCCACCTCGCCTGGCTAGTTTTTTGTATTTTTTTAGTAGAGATGGGGTTTCACCGTGTTAGCCAGGATGGTCTCGATCTCCTGACCTCGTGATCCGCCAGTCTTGGCCTCCCAAAGTGCTAGGATTACAGGCTTGAGCCACCGCGCCCGGCCTAAGATGACTTTTTACCAAAAGCAGTAGCCTCTTCCCATCCTTCCCCTCCACCTCCCCCCACTCACCCCAGTTTATTGCTTCCTAGAGGCAACCACTTTCCACTCACAGAGCTGATTGCTTTCCTGCTTACCTGAGTGTGTATGTGAGGATAAAGGGAGGGTGCTTCGTTGCAAGCTTTGCTGCACGATGGCCTGGGCTGGGCCAGGCTGCTTAATGGGGAGTGTGGATATCAGAGTCTTTAGGACTTTCTTCGTGGGCTAGTCAGGTTCCTGCAGGTGGCTCTTCCAGTCCCAGCAGGGGTTGGGGACCTGGCTGCCAGTGTTGGGGACAAGACAGGGAAGAGGCTGGGGACAGGGCATATTTCCGTCTTCGACTTGTAACTCCTGTTTAATCTCATTTTTGGTGTGGTGGCCCTGCCCTCACTCTGCTTGATGTGCGAATTCAGACACCCTCAATTTTACTGTTTTAGAAGAAAAACACCCAAGTCTGTGAAAGGAGCAGGAGAAGATGAGGTAGCGGGAGGAGCCAATCCCCAGTCCTCCTGTTTTTGGCTCCATCTTTACCAGCTTCCTCTTCCCTGCTTTCAGAGGACCTGGTGCCACCAATACCTGAACCATTTGTGGGTCTGGGGTCTAAATAGAATTGGCTGTTTACTTCCCTCATGGTTCAGGATTGAGCTTTCTTGGTTCTGCTACGTTGGTTGCCATTTTTCTAGCTACTTTCCAGTTTCAAAATGTTGCTATTGACGCCTCTTCTGTTCTCCTTTTCCTTCTGAATTTTTTTTATCTTAAAAAAAAAAGAATTTCGGAAAAAAGTGAGGATAAATGTACGTGCCCAGTCCACCACTGTTAAGCTACTGGAGAGACCCTTCTAGCATTTAAATCTGATTATGTCTTCCTCCTGTTCAAAATACTTCTATGGTGCCCCATTGACAGTAGGTTAAAATATAGAAACCTTGTGAATGGTGTTTTTGGGCTATGCCCCAAATCAGGGCTCACTCCCCTCATGGACTAGACTGTACTTGATTCTACTAATTTTAATGAAACAGAAATTTCAGGACACCTAGAAACAGACAGGCTCAAAAGTTTACTTTTTTCCCCCCTGAAATGGCAATGCTGGAAACAATGCTGAGCTATCACCTCGCATGGCCTTCCATTTTTTCCTGCTGGAAACTGTCATTGCTGAGCAGTTAGGAACCCTGATATGACTGGGTTTCGTTTGGGGTTAAAGCTCAATGCTGGTGTGGCGTGTGTGTGTGTGTGTGTGGGGGGGCATGTGTGTTTGTGTGGTGTGTGTGTGTGTGGTGTGTGTTTGTGTGGTGTGTGTGTTTGTGTGGTGTGTGTGTGTGGCGTGTGTGTGTGTGGTGTTTGTGTGGTGTGTGTGTGTGGCGTGTGTGTGTGTGGTGTGTGTGTGGCATGAGTGTGTGGCCTGTGTGT
>NW_020265445.1:0-1909 GCF_003255815.1 Theropithecus gelada | reverse complement strand
AGACTCCGTCTCAAAAAAAAAAAAAAAAAAAGAAAAGAAAAGAAAAGCACAGGCCACTCTATCAGATGTCCCAATTAATTGTACTGTGACAGGGGCATGGATGAAATCCTTTTTATTGGTATTAAGTGACATCAGATAAAAATAACTGTGGCTGGTCGGGCGCGGTGGCTCAAGCCTGTAATCCCAGCACTTTGGGAGGCCGAGGCGGGCGGATCACGAGGTCAGGAGATCGAGACCATCCTGGCTAACATGGTGAAACCCCGTCTCTACTAAAAATACAAAAAACTAGCCGGGCGTGGTGGCGGGCGCCTGTAGTCCCAGCTACTGGGAGGCTGAGGCAGGAGAATGGCCTGAACCTGGGAGGCGGAGTTTGCAGTGAGCCGAGATCCCGCCACTGCACTCCAGCCTGGGTGACAGACTGAGACTCCATCTCAAAAAAAAAAAAAAAAAAAAGAATAACTGTGGCTATGATCAAGTAGAATGATCAGATCCACCTGGAGAATAGACCACAGTCAGGTTCCTGGTCAAAGCCAAGCCAGCTAAGTTGGTCATTAATCCAGGTGCAGCAAGAGGTGTCAGCAACTGCACACAGCCAGCTCTGACAGCCGGCAGGAAATCCAGGGCAATATGACTGCTCCTCACCACTCATGTTGGAGAGCTTAGTCTGGTCTGTGTGTGCAAGCAAGGATAGGCCTGATGTCCATGAAAGAAGAGGTCCCCTATTGGGGCATGAACTGTAGCTAGAGTTTAAGACCCTGTTTTTTTTTTTTTTTTTTTTTGGTTTTTTTTTGGGGGGGGGGGGGGGGGTGAAGTCTCACTCTGTCGCCCAGGCTGGAGTGCAGTGGTGCAATCTCAGCTCACTGCAGCCTGTGTCTCCTGGGTTCCAGTGATTCTCCTGCTTCTCCCTCCCAAATAGCTGCAATTACAGCCACCCGACACCACGGCCAGCAATTTTTTTTTTTTTTTTGAGACGGAGTTTTGCTCTTGTTGCTCAGGCTGGAGTGCAATGGCATAATCTTGGCTCACTGCAACCTCTGCCTCCTGGGCTCAAGAGATTCTCCTGCCTCAGCCTCCCAAGTAGCTAGGATTACAGGCATCCATCACCATGCCCAGCTAATTTTTTTGTATTTTTAGTAGAGACAGGGTTTCACCATGTTGACGAGGCTGGTCGAGAACTCCTAACCTCAGGTGATCCATGCACTTCGGCCTCCCAAAGTGCTGGGATTACAGGCATGAGCCACCATGCCCAACCAATTTTTGTATTTTTAGTAGAGATGGGTTTTTGCCATGTTGGCCAGTCTGGTCCTGAACTTCTCACCTCAAGCGATCTACCCTCTTCAGCCTCCCAAAGTGCTGGGATTACAGGCATGAGCCACCTTACTGGGCCTTTTTTTTTTTTTTTTTTTTTTTTTTTTGAGACAGGGTCTTGGTCTGTCACCCAGGCTGGAGTACAGTGGCATGATAGCTCACTGCAGCCTCTGTAAGAATTAAAGAGGAGAGAAACACGAAGGGTGGCTAGACAGTCAACAGATTTATTTTAAACCTGGGAGGGACTTCTGACCCTTTTGAGTTAGGTCAGAGCCACACTCTCTTACAGACTAAGAGTTTTTAAAGATTTAAGGTGGGAGAGTTTATTAGAGGCTTGGACTGCTTCTGTGTCTCTGTGTTGTGCTTATCTGGGAAGGAGAGTTGTGTGTCTGTTCCAATACATTTTTCTGCAGCTGCAGGCATCCTGAGTCTGTCTTTAGCTTCCCTATCTTAGTGAACCTGAAGGGAAAGGAATGTGCTTATTAAGGCCCACTGTTGGCCGGGCGCGGTGGCTCAAGCCTGTAATCCCAGCACTTTGGGAGGCCGAGGCGGGTGGATCACGAGGTCAGGAGATCGAGACCATCCTGGCTAACATGGTGAA
>NW_020265444.1:0-1909 GCF_003255815.1 Theropithecus gelada | reverse complement strand
TTTTTTTTTTTTTCATATTTGACCACTGCTCCAGCGATCTCCACAAATTACCCACCTCCATCTCATTATATTGTAAAGGAGAGCTTTCTTAGAAGCACACTCTTTGTTTCAATCTTCATGCTACCATGAGCTGCAGGAACGTAATGGGATGCGCAGTTGAAAGACATTTTCCAGGAGGGAGAATGTTGCTGCTGACATTCAAGTCTGCAAGTAGATATTCATTAAACACTTGTTCTCTTCTCACTTCCCCCCGCTTGCCTTTCCTTCCATCTCTGTCACTAAGCTATCATCGAAGCTACTCATTAAACTCATGAAGTTAACATTTCTGTTTTAACAGCATACTTACAACAAGGGATTTCAAAATTGATTATCCATCTAAAATAGATGTGCTCCATTCATTATAAATCCACACAGAGAGGCCATGGCTACTATTACAGCTCCCTGAGTACAGACAGGACACATGTGTACTCCACCCCTAGGTGAGAATGTGTTCTGACCCTAGGGCTAATTTAAATTGAATATTTTAAAATTCTTCCAAATCACTAATTGTGTTCAACATCCCTGGCTACCTACCTTCATGTTATGCTTTTCTCTCTTGGGAGTAAAAAGGAGAAGGACCATGCCAGGAATTATATGAACAAGTAAGTTTCTTGCAAAGGTCACAAAACAAGCTCATTCACAGATCTTCCAGTAGTGTTTTAAAAACCTGAAATCTTAATCCAAAGAAACGTGCCTTGGAAATAAGATTACTAATAGCCAACCCAAACCAAAACTAAACAAAAACAAAAAAACCACACACAAAATATATTTGAATGAGAAATAAGCATATAGTTGTTGGAAGAAATCAAGTAAAAATGGAGTAACAACTTGATAAAAGCATCAGGTGTGAAAATGCTACGTCACTGAACAATGAGATCACTTGGACTCAGGAAGGGGAACATCACACACCGGGGCCTATCATGGGGAGGGGGGAGGGGGGAGGGATTGCATTGGGAGTTATACCTGATGTAAATGACGAGTTGATGGGTGCAGCACACCAAGAAGGCACAAGTATACATATGTAACAAACCTGCACATTATGCACATGTACCCTACAACTTACAGTATAATAATAATAAATAAATTAAAAAAAAGAAAGAAAGAAAAAAAAACACAAAGGCTATAGGGAGAGGTAAAAGCACTGGTTTCTAAAATTCTTTTTTTAAAATTTAATTTAATTTTAAATTTTAAAAAATTTTAGGCAAATCTCACCTGGATGGTTTCTAAAGTTCTGAGCTCCAAAATTTAATGATTTTAGGACAATTTTATCAAAATTTTGTTTTGTTAGCTTGCCCCCGTATTTAAAATTCCACATTTAGAGGTGATTTTGTAAAACTCATGCTGGGGAGGGACAATAAATTATGGCAGTGTTAGCATTGGAATACTTTTTTAAATCAGGAAGCTAGCTATAGAATGCAGCAACATGTAGGTGAAGCTTGGAAAAATATTGAGCTTATAAAGTACATTGGCAGGGGATAATTTCTCTATAAAAACCTGAGCCTCAAGATACTGGGTGCTGAGAAACGAGTAGAAGGCTGAGAGATGGAAGTCCCCAAGACCAAACCTATATTTATGTTTTTTCAAAAAGCAGTGTTATGTTGCAAGAAAATGGAACTTCCAGAGAAAGTTGCTATGGTTTAGATGACTCACTTCAAAGGTACAACGATCAGTTTCCCCAGGATTTATGCTACTTCTCGGAAGAGAGAGAGTTTGTAGAAAAAAAGTTGATGAAGATTTAGAGATCTGTTCTATAAACCTAAGAAAGGAAGGAAGCAAAGATACTTGTGATTTCATACTACCTTCTGTAGGTTTCACAGATTTGAAATTTGAACCTACATCAAATGAGCTGAAAAGAAAAAAATTAGTCAAG
>NW_020265443.1:0-1910 GCF_003255815.1 Theropithecus gelada | reverse complement strand
GACAAGAGGGCATGATGAGGAAAGAGTGGGCAAAGCATGCATAGTCCAGGCAGTAACTTAGCATTGGGGTCTGGCGAGGGTTAGACGGTTTACCGTCTACCCTAACTACTGAGATAGTGGATGGCTGGCTAGAACCTCCATAGGTTGACAAAACAGAATAGGTAGCCTCCGTATTGATAAGAAAAGAAGTTGGCTTACCCGCTACCTGAAGAGTTACCCTAGGCTCGGCGAGGGTGACCGGGGTCTCCAAGTGTGGGCACCGTCAGTCGTCGTCCAGGTGTAGGAGCTGGAAGGAGCCTTCCGGCCTTTGAGGAGAGGCACCACGTTGAGGCGCAATGCCTGCCCTGCTGGCGGGGCAATCAGACTTCCAATGTCCTTCCTGTTGGCAGGTTGGGCACGGCGTGGTAGGCAGGCGAGGATTTGGACACTGTGTTGCCTAATGCCCAGTTGTGCCACACTTAAGGCATGGATGAGACGGAGTGGCCGGCTTGGCCTGGGGACACTGGTTTGCCCAGTGTCCTGGGTCTCCGCATTTATAGCAGGAGCCCTTGGGAGACTTGCCCTGTGTCTTCCCTGCCGGCAGAGTGGGCAACGCTGGTTGGAGGGCAGCCACTAGAGCTTGCGCCTGAAGCACAGCCCTTCTTTTCTCCTTGTCTAGCTCTGCGGCCTCAGCTGCTTCTTCTCTGGAGTTAAAAACTTTAAAGGCCAATTTTACTAAGTCCTGTATGGGGGTTTGAGGCCCATCTTCAACCTTTTTTAGCTTTTTTCGAATATCTGAGGCTGACTGGGAGATAAAATAGGAGGCTAGGACAGCTGCTCCGGCTGGGGAGGTGGGATCTAGCCGAGTAAATTGGGCTAGTGCCTCTGTAAGGCGATTTAGGAAGGAAGCCGGATTCTCATCTGAGTGCTGGATAATTTCCTTTAGTTTATCAAAATTGACCACTTTGTTAGAGGCTGCCTGCATACCGGCCAAGAGACATTGAACCATAATGTCTCTCCTATGGCGGCCAGGCTGCTGTGGTTGGTAGTCCCAATCTGGTTCTATGGACGGGACAGCCATCTCTCCTAACGGGACAGTGGCGTCAGTTAAATGCCATTGATCCGCATGTTGCCTGGCGGCTGCAAGAATACGCTCTCTTTCCTCTGGGTTAAGGGAGGAGGACAAAATGACCTGTAAGTCATGCCAGGTTAGATCATATGCCTGGCATAGGTATCAAAACTCCTTGGAATACAGGGTGGGGTTAGCAGAGAAATCGCCGAGCCGTTTTTCAATCTTGGAAAGGTCTGTCAAGGAAAAAGGGACATGGACTCTAACTAGTCCTTCGGCTCCGGCGACCTCTCAGAGGGGGGCCAACAAACTAACAGGGGAGGTTGAAACAGACTGACCAGTCGGGTAGGTTGAGGCAGGCTGACCGGTAGAGGGGGTTGGGGCAGGCTGACAGGTAGAGGGCTGACTAGTGGGGGCCGCTACCGCGGTCTTGGAGCGAGTGTGGGCGGAAATGGGAGAGGTAAGAGGAGTGGCTGAGGGAGGGGCGGTAGGAGGAGCATAGGGAGGGGGTTTGGTAGGTTGGGAGGGAGGTGCCCCGCCGTCGGCCTCGTCTGAGATGGAAATAGAATCTTCCTCTGCTTGTGGTGTGGAGGCCGAGGGCTGGGTTTTAACTAACAAGACCTGGGCCATTGAACACTGGGCGCACAGGTCTGGGTGAGAGCGCAAGTCCCAAAAGCCTTGGACATAGATAATCTCTGACCACTTTCCAAGCCTTTGGCAGAAATTAGAAAGATCTAATAGAATGTTATAGTCAAGTGTGCCATGTGGTGGCCATTGAGATTGGTTGTCTAATTTATACTGCGGCCATGCCACAGTGGAAAGGAAAATTAGCCGCTTTCGTTTTAAATCTTGGGCTAAATGC
>NW_020265442.1:0-1910 GCF_003255815.1 Theropithecus gelada | reverse complement strand
CCTGATAGTAGGTTGTTAGAGATAATTGCTATTATAAGGATTATGGACGCAGTGGATTGTGTTAGAAAATATTTGGTAGCGGCTTCTGTGGAGCGAGGGTTTGTTTTTTTGATTAAGGTTGGGATGAAGGCCAATATGTTTATTTCTAGGCCTGTTCAGGCGAGGAATCAGTGTGAGCTTAGTATTGTAATGAGTGTGCCTGTGATTACTGTAGTGTAGATAATAAGTTGGGCTAGTGGGTTGATTAGTACGGGAAGGATGTGACCAACATTTTTGGGGCATGGGCCCGATAGCTTATTTAGCTGACCTTACTATAGGATGGAGTGTGAGGGGTAGCACGGAGAAGTTTGGGTTCTCAGGAGTAGGTCCGAGGCCTGCAATCCTAGAAATAAGAGGGTTGGGGGCCTCTATTATTTACTCTATCAAAGTAACTCTTTTATCAGACATATTTCTAGGTTTGGGGGGGAATGCTGGAGATTGCGATGGGTATTGAGGTGCTTCATATGAGGAATGCTAGTGTGAGTGGGAGGAAACTTTTTCATAATAGGTGTATAAGTTGATCGTAGCGGAATCGGGGGTATGCTGCTCGGATTCATAGGAATAGGGAAGTTAGGAGGAGTGTTTTGATGGTAAAGCATGTTGTGAATAATTCTGGTGAGTGAGTAGAGTAGGATGTACCTAGAAAGATTGTAGTTGTTAGGGCATTTATTATGATAATGTTTATGTATTCGGCTATGAAGAACAGGGCGAATGGGCCTGCGGAATATTCAATGTTGAAGCCTGATACAAGCTCTGATTCGCCTTCTATGAGATCAAAGGGGGTTCGGTTTGTTTCTGCTAGTGTGGAGGTAAATCATATTATAGCTAGTGGCCATGATGGTAGGATGAGTCAGAGGTGCTCTTGTGTTGTAATGAGCATGTTGAGGTTGAATGAGCCGCTTGTTAGTAAGACCGATAGTAGAATGATGGTGAGGGTAACCTCGTATGAGATTATTTGGGCGACGGCTCGTAGGGCTCCGATTAGAGCGTAGTTTGAGTTTGATGCTCATCCAGACCATAGGATAGAGTAGACGGTTAGGCTGGATATGGCCAGAATAAATAGGAGTCCTAGGTTAAAGTTAATTAGAGGGTTGGGTATAGGGAGGGGAGTTCATAGGAGGAGGGCGATGGAGAAGGCTAGAGCGGGTGCTGTGATATAGAGGATAGTGCTGGATGTTGAGGGTTTTAGAGGTTCTTTAGTAAAGAGTTTTATTGCATCAGCGAATGGTTGTAGTAGTCCATAGGGGCCTACAACGTTAGGTCCCTTGCGTAGTTGTATATCCCCTAGTAGCTTTCGTTCGACGAGTGTAAGAAACGCCATGGCGGCTAGTGTGGGTATAATAAGGAGTAGGAGGTTTATTGTGGTCATGGTGTTAAGAAGAGGGGTTGAACCTCTGGTTATAAAGTTTTAAGTTTTATGCAATTACCGGGCTCTGCCATCTTAACAAACCCTGCTCTTGGGTGGGGTATATAATATTTTGATAAATTAAGACTAAGTCATCTATATGGTGAGGGCGCTTTGTGAAGTAGGCCCTATTTCTCTTGTCCTTTCGTACAGGGAGAAATGTAAAATAGATAGAAACCGACCTGGATTGCTCCGGTCTGAACTCAGATCACGTAGGACTTTAATCGTTGAACAAACGAACCCTTAATAGCTGCTGCACCATTAGGATGTCCTGATCCAACATCGAGGTCGTAAACTCTATTGTTGATATGGACTCTAGAATAGAATTGCGCTGTTATCCCTAGGGTAACTTGTTCCGTTGATCAAATTATTGGATCAATTGTGGGTATTAGTTCGCTTCGGCTTGTGAAGCCTCAGCATGGATCATTCGGAGGTTTATTTGTGCTCCGAGGCCGCCCCAACCAAA
>NW_020265441.1:0-1911 GCF_003255815.1 Theropithecus gelada | reverse complement strand
TCTAATATACAGGAAATACTTACATAGAATATTTTGCATATTAAAACAGGGCACAGTGGATACCGCCTGTAATCTCAGCACTTTGGGAGGCTGAGGCAGGTGGATCACCTGAGGTCAGGAGTTCAAGACCAGCCTGGCCAATATGGCGAGACCCTGTCTCCACTGAAAATACAAAACTTACCCAAGCATAGTGGAAGGTGCCTGAAATCCCAGCTACTCGGGTGGCTGAGATGGGAGAATCACTTGAACGCATGAGCCAGAGGTTGCAGTGAACTGAGATCGCATCACTGCACTCCAGCCTGGGTGACAGAGCAAGATTCCATCTAAAACAAAAAAACAATCCGCATATTACTTTCTCTTGCAGAACTTCAAAATTGTTTTAAATGAACACGTCTTTATGTCAGCAATATGCTACATTAAAACAATTAATATCCAAATATATAAACAAGTATATACAAGAAACTGATTATACGTAAAGGCACTTATTATCAAACAGTGAAAAAAAAAAGGAACATCTCCAATCAATGGTGACAGCCACAACTGAGGACAAACTTTATTTCAGGAACATACATGTATCACTTTTCATCCTAACACTCATCCAGCAAAGTAGGTTTTTTTGGTTTATTTGTTTCTTTTTTTGAGACAGGGTCTCTCTCTACCAACCAGGCAGGAGTGCAGTGGCACCATCACGGCTCACTATGGACCTCGGCCTCCCAAGCTCAAGTGATTCTCACACCTCAGCCTCCCAAGAAGCTAGAAATACAGGCATGCGCCACCATGCCTGGTTAACTTTTGTATTTTTTGCACAGGCAGGTTTTTGCCCTGTTGCCCAGGCTGGTCTGAAACCTAAGCTCAAGAGCTCTGCCAGGTGTCACCCTCCCAAAGTGCTGGGATTATGGGTGTGAACCACTGCACCAGGCCCTAAGTAGATGTTAAAATCCCTAATTAAGATAAGAAACTGAGGCATCATGAAGATAAGGCTATAAGTCTAAGAACTGGGAGGGCTGGAAGCCCACACAGATTCCTTAGTTTTGAGCTCAGTGTACCAAACCAAGGGGGCAGGGAGTGCTAACTTAATGTTAGCTGGCAGGCTGGTGCAGGTTTGCAGCAGAGTTTTCAATGATTTATGGGAAATAGTAAGAACATGAAAGTAAACTTTTTTTTTTTTTTTGAGACCGAGTCTCGCTGTGTCACACAGGGTGGCGTGCAATGGTGCGATCTCAGCTTACCGCAACTTCGGCCTCCAGGGTTTAAGTGATTCTCCTGCCTCAGCCTCTGGAGTAGCTAGGATTAAAGGTGTATGCCACCACGCTCAGATAATTTTGTATTTTTACTAGAGACGGGCTTTCAGGCTGGTCTGAAAGTAAACTTTTCCATAGAGCTAAATGATTCCCCATTTAAAGATCTTTTATGGCCGGGCGCGGTGGCTCAAGCCTGTAATCCCAGCACTTTGGGAGGCCGAGGCGGGCGGATCACGAGGTCAGGAGATCGAGACCATCCTGGCTAACACGGTGAAACCCCGTCTCTATTAAGAAATACAAAAAACTAGCCGGGCGAGGTGGCGGGCGCCTGTAGTCCCAGCTACTCGGGATGCGGAGCTTGCAGTGAGCTGAGATCCGGCCACTGCAGTCCAGCCTGGGTGACAGAGCAAGACTCCGTCTCAAAAAAAAAAAAAAAAAAAAAAGATCTTTTATTCTGAGAGATTCTGTTCTTTCAAATTGTTTGAATGGAAATATCCTCTTGTTAAATGAAATGATGGTGATAGAAGATAGTGGTGTGTTACTCTTTTTATTGGCTGTACCTGGTAGAATTAAAAAATCAGCATTTCTATTGTAGCCTCCTAATTTGGGGAAAATATTTCTTTAGAAATCTAAAAGTCTGGAACTTCCCATCATTATGCCTCCCCAGAAT
>NW_020265440.1:0-1911 GCF_003255815.1 Theropithecus gelada | reverse complement strand
CCTGGACCTCCCAAAGTGCTGGGATTACAGGTGTGAGCCAATGTGCCCGGCCTAGGTTTTAATATTGAGTGTCCAATTTATCTATTTTGCTTATGTTGCTTTGTGATTTTGACATCATATCTAAGATACCATTGCCTAATCCAATGATAAGAGGATAATTTCAGGAATCTCACATAGCATTTAGTTGTCATGTCTCTGCGTTGGGGGTCCCACAACCACCCACTGGTTTGGCAATTTTCTGGAAGGAGTCACATGACTTGGCAAGTTGTATTGACGGTTTACAGCAAAGTTTGTAACACAGGAACAGTAGGAACTAACAAAGGCAAGAGAGGTCATACACAGGTTTCCAGCCCTCCCTTTCCCTGTGCGGGTCACACGGATGTGCTTTTTTATACCAATGCAAAACCACAGACGCATGTATGAGGTGTCTCCACCCGGGGAAGCTCACTTGGAGTCTTACAGTCCAGAGTTCTTGAAGAGAGTTGGTCACGTATGCACATACCTGCTACACGACCAGCCACGGTGAGGACCCCAATCCAGGTACCAGGTGCCCATCATGCATCTTCCTATTTACAGTCAACAGTGCTGACAACCTACTACATCTTGACCGGTGGTCTTGAGCATATGGAAGAACATCTGACCCAGCACCTTTGTAAACATCCCGGGACTTTAGTTCCCAGAGATTGGCCAAGGGTCATTGCCATGTCTGCAGAGACAAAGACTGAGTGAGATGGGCTGGGCGCGGTGGCTGATGTCTGTAATCCTAGCACTTTGGGAGGCCGAGGGAGGCAGATGACTTGAGGTCAGGAGTTCGAGACCAGCCTGGCCAGCATGGTGAAACCCTATCTCTACTAAAAATAAAAAAAATAAAAAATAAAAAATAAAATTTACCAGGTGTGGTGGTACATGCCTGTAGTCCCAGCTACCTGGGAGGCTGAGGCAGGAGAATGGCTTGAACCTGGGAGATGGAAGTTGCAGTGAGCTGAGATAATGCCATTGTACTCCAGCCTGGGCAACAGAGCGAGACTCTGTCTCAAAAAAAAAAAAAACACTGCGTGAGATGGACCTTCTATTCACTCTTTTCTTGCACATTCCTACAAATATAGTGTGAGAAGATCTGTGCCATGCTCCCTTGGCAACACTGGATATCTTTAATATTTTCCAATCTAAAATGGGTAAAATAGCATCCTAATGATTTGATTGTTTTGACTATTGCTGACGTTCAGCATCTAACCATGTATTTATCAGCCTCTTACTTTTCTTCTGTGAATTGTCTACTCATATTCTTGCCTCTCTATTTTCTTAGTTTTTTTTCTATCATTTTTCATATTGATTTGTAAAAAAATGTACTCTATAGCATGGCTACGCAACTCTGTGTACATAAACTGTTTGCAACTTGGTTGTCTTCATTTTTAGAGTGTATTGAGACTATCCTTCCGTGTCAGAACATGAATCAATCTACGTACACCATGCCTTTCAAAATAGCAACATTGACTGGGCGCTGTGGCTCATGCCTGTAATCCCAGCACTTTGGGAGGCTGAGGTGGGCGGATCACGAGGTCAGGAGTTTGAGACCAGCTTGGCCAATATGGTGAAACCCCATCTCTATTAAAAATACAAAAAATTGGCCGGGCGCGGTGGCTCAAGCCTGTAATCCCAGCACTTTGGGAGGCCGAGACGGGCGGATCACGAGGTCAGGAGATCGAGACCATCCTGGCTAACACGGTGAAACCCCATCTCTATTAAGAAATACAAAAAACTAGCCGGGCGAGGTGGCGGTGCCTGTAGTCCCAGCTACTCGGGAGGCTGAGGCCGGAGAATGGCGTGAACCCGGGAGGCGGAGCTTGCAGTGAGCTGAGATCCGGCCACTGCACTCCAGCCTGGGCGACACAGCGAGACTCCGTCTCAAAA
>NW_020265439.1:1701-1911 GCF_003255815.1 Theropithecus gelada | reverse complement strand
GAAGAGAGTGGGGGCCAATATTCAACATTCTTAAAGAAAAGAATTTTCAACCCAGAATTTCATATCCAGCCAAACTAAGTTTCATAAGTGAAGGAGAAATAAAATCCTTTACAGATAAGCAAATGCTTAGAGATTTTGTCACCACTAGGCCTGCCTTACAAGAGACCCTGAAGGAAGCACTCAACATGGAAAGGAACGACCGGTACCAGC
>NW_020265439.1:0-1611 GCF_003255815.1 Theropithecus gelada | reverse complement strand
AACCCAGAATTTCATATCCAGCCAAACTAAGTTTCATAAGTGAAGGAGAAATAAAATCCTTTACAGATAAGCAAATGCTTAGAGATTTTGTCACCACTAGGCCTGCCTTACAAGAGACCCTGAAGGAAGCACTCAACATGGAAAGGAACAACCGGTACCAGCCATTGCAAAAACATGCCAAAATGTAAAGACCATCGAGGCTAGGAAGAAACTGCATCAACTAACGAGCAAAATAACCAGTTAATATCATAATGGCAGGATCAAGTTCACACATAACAATCTTAACCTTAAATGTAAATGGACTAAATGCTCCAATTAAAAGACACAGACTGGCAAACTGGATAAAGAGTCAAGACCCATCAGTCTGCTGTATTCAGGAGACCCATCTCACACGCAGAGACATACATAGGCTCAAAATAAAGGGATGGAGGAAGATTTACCAAGCAAATGGAGAACAAAAAAAAGCAGGGGTTGCAATCCTAGTCTCTGATAAAACAGACTTTAAACCATCAAAGATCAAAAGAGACAAAGAAGGCCATTACATAATGGTAAAGGGATCAATTCAACAGGAAGAGCTAACTATCCTAAATATATATGCACCCAATACAGGAGCACCCAGATTCATAAAGCAAGTCCTTAGAGACTTACAAAGAGACTTAGACTCCCATACAATAATAATGGGAGACTTCAACACTCCACTGTCAACATTAGACAGATCAACAAGACAGAAAGTTAACAAGGATATCCAGGAATTGAACTCATCTCTGCAGCAAGCAGACCTAATAGACATCTATAGAACTCTCCACCCCAAATCAACAGAATATACATTCTTCTCAGCACCACATCGTACTTACTCCAAAATTGACCATATAATTGGAAGTAAAGCACTCCTCAGCAAATGTACAAGAACAGAAATTATAACAAACTGTCTCTCAGACCACAGTGCAATCAAACTAGAACTCAGGACTAAGAAACTCAATCAAAACCGCTCCACTACATGGAAACTGAACAACCTGCTCCTGAATGACTACTGGGTACATAACGAAATGAAGGCAGAAATAAAGATGTTCTTTGAAACCAATGAGAACAAAGATACAACATACCAGAATCTCTGGGACACATTTAAAGCAGTGTGTAGAGGGAAATTTATAGCACTAAATGCCCACAAGAGAAAGCAGGAAAGATCAAAAATTGACACTCTAACATCACAATTAAAAGAACTAGAGAAGCAAGAGCAAACACATTCCAAAGCTAGCAGAAGGCAAGAAATAACTAAGATCAGAGCAGAACTGAAGGAGATAGAGACACAAAAAACCCTCCAAAAAATCAATGAATCCAGGAGTTGGTTTTTTGAAAAGATCAACAAAATTGACAGACCACTAGCAAGACTAATAAAGAAGAAAAGAGAGAAGAATCAAATCGACGCAATTAAAAATGATAAAGGGGATATCACCACCGACCCCACAGAAATACAAACTACCATCAGAGAATACTATAAACACCTCTACGCAAATAAAATGGAAAATCTAGAAGAAATGGATAATTTCCTGGACACTTACACTCTTCCAAGACTAAACCAGGAAGAAGTTGAATCCCTGAATAGACCAATAG
>NW_020265438.1:0-1912 GCF_003255815.1 Theropithecus gelada | reverse complement strand
TCCTCCTACCTCAGTCTCCTAAGTAGCTGGGACTACAAGCACACCACCAAGTCTGACTAATTTTTTGTATTTATTTTCAGTAGAGATGGAGTTTCAGCATTTTGTTCAGGTTGGCCTCACATTCCTAGACTTAAGCAATCCACCCACCTCAGCCTCCCAAAGTGCTGGGATTACAGGCATGAGCCACTGTGCTGGCCACAACTAGTATTTATAAATATTTTTGTTGTTTTTCACTAACCATTCCATATTTCCTTTGCCTTCAGCAAGTCCGTCAGCTGATCAGGTTTCTTTTCCTGCTTGAGTGACTCAAACCTTCATTTCTGAAGGGAATGGGTCATTAGAAGTCCTGCTTGACTTGGGTTGTTGTTGTTTTCATTGACTTTAATTACAAGGCAGAGTATTACTAAGAGATGCTCTAAAACATCTCCTGTTCCAGACATAGTCCTATTCCTGCCATTGTGTAGTAGCAGGCCAATTCCCCCTGATGACCAGGACCGATCACCTGAGACAGTGCAGTTACTCCTTCCTTTGTTGATTCAGAATCATGAGGAGCTGAAAGGCCCAGGTGGCTGTCTTAGCTTCCAGCTCAATGGTTCATTTCTGTGTCTCCTGAGGGAGAATTCCTCCTTTTGTAAACCTCTAGAATGGGCAAGACCTCCCAACCAGGGTCTACAGCACCTCTTAAAGATGTGTTCAGTCTGGCAACAGGTCTGTACTTTCCTGGAACAGACCTCCCAGAGGAAGGGGCAGACTGCCGTCTTTGCTGTTACATAGCCTTCACTGGTGATACCTTCAGGTACTGGAAAATCTGAGGCAACTATGGACTGTAGCAGACCCTCAGCAAACTGTACAGCCCTACAGAAAAGTGGCCAGACTGTTAAAAGAGAAAACAAAAGAAAAGAAAACCCACTCAAAGGCCAGCAACCTCAAAGATTGAGGGTAGATAAGCCCACAAAGATGAGAAGAAATCAGCAAAAGAATCTGATAACCAACCTGACAGAGATGAAAAACACTCTATAAGAATTTCACAGTACACTCACAAGTATTAATAGCACAATAGAGCAAGTGGAGAAAAGAATCTCAGTGCTTGAAGACTGGCTTTCTGAAATAAGACAAGAAGATGAGACTAGAGAAAAAAGAATGAAAAGGAATGAACAAAACATCTGAAAAACATGGGATTATGTAAAAAACTGAATATATGAATGATTGGTGTACCTGAAAGAGATGGGGAGAATGGAACCAATTTGGAAAACATTTCAGGATATCATCCATGAGAACTTCCCCAACCTAGCTAGACAGGCCAACATTCAAATTCAGAAATGCAGAGGATCCCAGTAAGTTGCTCCATGAGAAGATCATCCATCATTCCCAAGACAAATAATCATCAGATGCTCCAAGGTTAAAATGAAAGAAAAAAAGGTCAAGCGTAGCCAGAGAGAAAGGCCAGATCACCTACAAAGGGAAGCCCATCAGACTAACAGTGGATCTTTCAGTGGAAATCCTACAAGCCCGATGAGATTGAGGGCCAATATTCAACATTCTTAAAGAAAAGAGTCTCCAACCCATAATTTCATATCCAACCAAACTAAGCTTCATAAGCAAAGGAGAAATCAGATTCTTGTCAGGCAAACAAATGCCAAGGGAATTCATTACTACCAGACCTGCATTACAAGAACTCCTGAAGGAAGCACTAAACATGGAAAGACAGTTACCAGCCACTACAAAAGCACAGTGAAGTACACAGACTAGTGACACAATAAAGCAACCACATAAGCAAGTCTGCAAAGTAACTAGCTAACATCATGATGATAGGATCAAATCCACACATATCAATACTAACCTTAAATGTAAATGGGCTAAATGCCCCATTTAAAAGACGTAGAGTGGCAAGCTGGATAAAGAACCAAGACCT
>NW_020265437.1:0-1913 GCF_003255815.1 Theropithecus gelada | reverse complement strand
AAGGCCACCTGGTGCTAACTTTTTAGGTTTTGTGAGGCCTAGTTTCACTGGGATTACAGGCTTGAGCCACCGCGCCCGGCCGCGGCCTGAAATTTCTATTATGACTTGGGTCATGAGTTCCCCCAAAACCCACCAGGTAGGGCACGCCCAGAAAGTAGCATCATAAAATGGAAATGGGACATACAAAACCAGGCTAAGCCAAAACCAAAGGGGGTACCACTTTTACATGAGGATGTGGAAAACTTGCTAGCTCAGGAAACCACCAAGTGAGTCCTGCAGATAGGGAAGGAAACCTCCCCCACACACCAAATGGGACAAATCCTTTAAATAACTAAACCCAGAGGATCAGAAACATGCTTGGTTTACTGATGGATCCATGAAATACACTGGTGGGACCCAATGCTGGAAGGCCGTGGCTTATAATCCTGTTAAAAACATAAACATTTCTGATGAAGGAAGGGGTGGGGGCAGCCAGTTAGCTGAACTAGTAGTAGTTCCTCTGAGATGTTCAGGAGGAGGCCAGAGGAATTTGTCACTTTTGTACCAACTCTTTGTCAGTAGCAAATGGTCTTACCACCTGGGTGCCCCAATGGCAATGAAACAAATGGTTAAAGGGGAATAAAGAGGTTTGGGGAAAACTATACTGGTAAGGTATCTGAATCCTGGTGCACACTACCATCATCACTGTGTTCCATGTATTTTTTGTTGTTGTTGTTTGTTTTTGAGATGGAATCTAGCCCTGTCACCAAACTGAAGTGTAGCGGTGCAATCTCTGCTCACTGCAACCTCCGCTTCCAGGGTTCAAGTGATTCTCCTGCCTCTGCCTCCCAAGTAGCTGGGATTACAGGCACGGTCAGCCACACTCAGCTCATTTTATATATATTTTTTATTTTTATTTATTTATTCTAGGTGTAGTTTCACTCTTCCATTAGGCTGGAGTGCAGTGGCACAACCTAGGCTCACCACAACCTCCATGCCCCAGGTTCAAGCAATTCTCCTGCCTTAGCCTCCCGAGTAGCTGGAACTATGTAAGGCACACACCAAGATGCCCAGCTAATTTTTGTACTTTTTGTAGAGATGAGGTTTCACCATGTTGGACAGGATGATCTCCATCTCTTGACCTCGTGATCAGCATGCCTCAGCCTCCCAAAGTGCTGGGATTGGAGGCGTGAGCCACCGTGCTCAGTTAATTTTTTAATTTTAGAGACCGGGTTTCGCCATGTTGGCCAGGATGGTCCCATTCTCTTGACTTCGTGATCTGCCCACCTCAGCCTCCCAAAGTGCTGGGATTACAGGCATGAGCCACTGTGCCTGACCCTGTTTTCCATGCTGATGCTCACACATTTCTGCTTTCTCTTAACAGACTATTTAATCAGCAGGAAGATCAACAGGCAGAAATTTCCAACATAACTGCGATCTTGAATGCGGGTAAATGGATTACAGTATGTTTAAGCCTTGCAATGAGAGGCATTACAATGCATGGTGGTATAATTGATAGCTGGGTGGGGGTGGGGGCTCCCCAGGCCCATGTGGGTGTCAGGTGGGCTGTGGCACCACACTGCTCTTCCTTCCTCTTCATGGGTCACGCCAGCCAGTTCTGATGAGAGAACCTGGATACCTCAGGTTGTGGTGCAGGATACACACACTATTATTGTTCTTTTTTATGGGATGCTGCTTCTAGTCAGCAATCTTGTCCTTGCCCCCACCAATTTTTATTTGAAAGTCTAACAGAATTCAGCTGTGAATCCACATGGTTCTGAACATTTTTGTTTTGGTTGGCAATTTTTAAAAATTATTATTTCAATCTCACTTCTTGTTATTAGTCTGTTAAGAGTTGTTGTTTTTTAATCTAGGAGGGTTGTACATTTTCAGGAATTTATTCATCTTCTTTAGGTTTTCTAATTTGTGCACAT
>NW_020265436.1:0-1913 GCF_003255815.1 Theropithecus gelada | reverse complement strand
TGTCCCAGACCTTGTCATTACCAGGAATGAATAAAGAAAAAGAGCTAGCTAGATCTAGTAATTAACTAGTGCAGCAAAAGCAGGAAACAAGTGATACATATGTGCCAGGAGATGTCTTGCCCACATTCAATCCCATATAAGCAACATGAAAAAATAGCACTGCTAGAGCCACAGTCCAGGACTGTCATGCCCTATGCCCAGGAGAAACTGAACGCAGACAGTAATGACTAACAACTATGCTAACCACAGGCAAAAATCATTAAGTAGATCACTACTTCTGTCATTTATACTGTAACAACATCTGGGCTAGAATAGCAGCGTTACCTAAACAAACTGTGTTTCTTGCAGAGAAATCATAAAATAAGTCAAAAACTTTAAATTCCTGGGTAAATTTGAAGTTTAATGTGAAAAAAAAATACATAGCAAAAACAGGATTTAAAAACATATTTTGGATGATTTTTTGTTAATCCATTATTTACTTGATTGACCCATAGGGAACATTCTTGCTCAAAGTGGCAGTGGTGGGTAATAACAATGGGTACTTCTCTGTGAAAGGCTAAACCCAACCTGAGAAATTGTTCTCTTCACTTGAGTTTGGAGAATAGCTGTCCTGCAAGCATAACTGTCACCTACCAATAAAATTCAGAACAATTTATAGGGAGATAGTCACTGTATACATTACATAAAAATTATTAAAATATTTAAAATGCAGAGTTTTTAACACTTGTTAGTCAATATTGATTACTTTTATTTATTCAATTCTGTTATTTATGTTATTAATGTAATAATTTCAAATGGTGAAAATCAACATGTAGAAAACACAGAAATCAACATCATTCTATACATCCTTGTTAAATTCACAATTTCACTGCCCCTCCTTTGAAGCAATGACTTTTAAATGTTTGTATTTTGGATTTGCTTGTTTTTCTCCACAATGATATATAATTGTTTATACTAGAGTTACTTGAAACATGAGTATTTAAAAATTTTTTTCTATGATAAATGAAAAATAGAACACTTAAAATTCACCCCATGTCACCTTCCTCTCCTTAAATTCAGATAAATATATAATAATTTTAGTTTCTTTTATAATCAGAAAATATTCTGGAAAATATATTCCTTTCTTATTAACTTTATGCTTTTATTTACTGTTATTATGGAAAATTCAAACACTAAAAAAGCAAAAATCAGAGCACAATGACCATGACCATGCATATCTATTCATATCATACAGGTTTAGCTAATATACTTTCTCATAATGCTCTATCTGTTTATGTGTTTAGGACTAAATTATTTTAAATTATAAACATCATGATATTTCACCTATGTATATTTGTATATGTCCTTAAAACTAAGACATTTTCCTATACCATATAACATTTTCACATTTAAGAACATAATTTCTTATATAGTATAGTATCTAGTCCATATCTAAATTTTTTCAGTTGCTATCAATTTTAGCTATTTCTTTACACCCATCACATAAGATAAATATATTAACGCTCCTTAGTTCTTTCCCCTTTCCAACTTCCTGTCTTCCAACATCTGTTCTTTATACTTATGCTCACCATAATAAGGTTTTGTCTTCTTTGCCTATAATTTCTCTATAAAAGATGAAGAAAAATTAAGATAAATAAACAGTAGATTTAGGAAAGTTGAAGGTCTATACCCAACTTTTGTCTTAGGTTCTGTGGGAAGCAGACTATGAGGTTCAGTTTGAGCACATGTCACCCATGAGGGAGTGTTCTGGGGTCACCTGTGGATGAGGGAAGGCAATAAAATTGGGTAAAGGGAAAAGTTGAACAGTCAAGCGCTTACAATAGAAACAAAAGGTTGAGCTGCTCCTATAGGGAAATTTGGAACTGGGTTGACTCTTCAGAGATGCTCTTTAATGAGGTCAGAGGGCCAGACCT
>NW_020265435.1:0-8185 GCF_003255815.1 Theropithecus gelada | reverse complement strand
GGGGGGTGGCTCACCGCTCTCACAATGTCACTGTTTTTTTACACCCCCTGCAGTACAATGAATGTTATTATCTTCTCTCACTTTAGCTGTTGAGAACAATATCACATGGCGGAAAACACACCCAGCACTATTGGGAGTATTATCATTCTCTCTTCTTCTGGATAGTAGAAAAAATATCTCAGGCGAGTTGGACAACCCGTTTCGTATTCACAGTATTATCATTCTCTGCCAGCGTGGATATTAGGAACCATATCACAGGGGGCGTGTTGACTTCCTCGATATTGGTCGCGAAATCATCCTCTCCTCACTAGGTATAGGAAACAATCTGACATTTAGGGTAGACACTCCCCGCGACTTGAGGTGTAATATCTCTGCCTGAGTATTAGGATCCACGATGGACACACAGCGTGTTTAAGATTTTGTGAGTAATATGATCTCCCCCTCTAGACATTACCAGCAGTATCATAGACGGGTGTACACCCTCTCCAATATAGGGAGGAATATCATTCTCTCCCCGCCTGGATATTAGGAACCATATCAAAGGAGTGTTTATAACCCCTGTGACATTCTGAGTAATATCATCCTCTCCCAGGTGGAAATTAGGAACAGTATCACCGGTGGCATGTACACCCTCGGCGACATTGAAAGTAATATCATCCTATTCCCTCCTGGATCATGGGAACAACATCACTGGGGGGCGTACACTTTCTGCGATATCTGGAGTAACATCATCTTCTGTGCCTTGGAATATTAATGACAATATCACGCGGTGAGCGTGTACATCTTTTGCAATATTGGGAATGAAATTATCCTCTCTCCCCCTGCAAATTAGGAAAGATAGCACAGAGTGGGTGTTCACCTCCTGCGATATGGGGATTAATACCATCTTCTCCCCTTCCGGATATCAGGAAGGGTATCACACGGGAATGTACAGCGTCTGCTATACTGGGAGTAATATGAACCTCTCGGCCTTGAGATATTAAGAAGAATATCACAGGGTGGATGTACACCCCCTGCCACCTTGGGAGTAATCTCCCCTCCATGCATATTGGGAACAATATCCCAGGCTGGGTGTATGCCTCCTGCTCTATGGGGAGTCATATCATCCTCTCCCTTCCAGTATATTAATAACAATATCACAGGGCGGGTGAACACAGCCTGTGATACTGGAATTATTATCATCCTCGCCCCCTCTGGGTACTAGGAACAATATCAGAGAAGAGCTGTACCCTCCCTGCGATATTGGGAGTGATATCATACGCTTCTTCCGTGAATATTAGGAGCAATATCACCAGGTGGCTGTCCGTTCGTTGCTATGTTGGGAGTCATGTCATATTCTATCCCCCTAGATATCAGGATCAGTGTCACAGCGTGAGTGTACACCAGCTACGATATTAAAACTAATATCATGCTCTCTGTCCCTGGATATTAGGAACGACATCACAGGTAGGTGTACACCCCTTGTGGTATTAGGAGTAATAATATGGTTAATTATTAAACATCAATGATCGATTTTAATAATTATCAATGACAATTAATAGGATACATTATTAATTATGGATAATTATTTTACATATAGGATTATGCACACTTAAAATTAATTATTAATATTAATGTCATTTAACAATATTATTAGTTCTTAATATTAATCATTTTTTTATTACCAGCATCTCTTAGTATTGACTTAAACAACATTAATTGCCGATATCATTATTTTATTATTAATAGTGGTATTACTATTAATTATTAATACTAATCGTTAACATTTTTAACCAATATTAATTTTACTGTCTTTATTATGATTATTAATATTGATGATTATTATTAATTTTTATTATATTTATTAATATTAGTAATTAATAGACTTGTTCCTGATATCCGGCGGGGAGAGGATATTACTCCTAACATTGAAGAAAGTGTACACCCCTCTATGATGTTATTCCTAATAGCCAGGGGGTAGAGGATAACATTATTGAAAGAGAGAACAGAACCGGCCTCAGCAACAAGAAGGAAGGAGATGCAGGGTCAAGCAGCCGTGTAGATCCATCACACTCAACATTCACACCAAGCGGAGCACAGGCAGGACCAGCCGATGGGGGAGCCGTAGTGGAGGCTCTCTGGGGTGGAGGCCCTCTGGGTGGGCAAGATTCTCTACCTAAAACTCAAATAGAAGATCTACACAGCAGTAGTTACAGAAAACACACACTAAGAAAAAGGCCAAAATAAAAATAGGACACCAAGTTTGGTCAACCGGGTCTCACAAGCCAGTAGGTAAGAAAGCCCAGGAGGGCCCACCAGAGGAGGTTGGGGTGGGTTCCTGCCTGCAGGGGGCCTGGGACATCCCATTCCGACAGACGAGGACCCAAGCTTTGGGGAGAAAGCTGTCAGTCACCAGTGAGCTGTTCAGAGCTGGAGCCACAGAGCAGGGGAGGAGCGCTGGCCATGTCCCCGTGTGGGCTGAGAAGCTGGGGTGGGGGCACACCCCCAGGGGCCAATGCAAACAGTGGACTGCGGGCCCTCCTCCTGCCCAGAGGATGCTCAGCTCCCAAGGGACCACCAAAGTCTGGAACCCAGGGACACACCACCTGACCCTCATGCCCAGGCCTCCTGGACCACGCAATGTCCATCACAGGCAGGCAGTCTGGGTTTGGGGCCAGGACAGGGGTGGATGGTCCTGCTAGGCAGGCCTCCTTCTCCTTACCAGCTGGGCTGGTTGTACTGTAGTTTCGTTCTGGCAACATATTGCTGCCCACTTTGGCCACACCAGTCCCCAGCTCCCTGGCTAGGCCCAGTGCTGTCCAACCTACCTACACAGGCCCCAGACACCCAGTGCCCCCAGTCTCCCGTCAGCCAGGAGGACCCATGCTCACCCCCTGAAGTATTCGTGGGAACCTGCATCCGACAGGGACCCACAGCTCAGGGCCAACTTCCATGGGGCCTCTTGGTTGTGGTGGTAGAGGTGGGGGGGAGTTGACCTGCAGCCCTCCCATCCTGGCCACTGTGTTCTGTGGGGATCATTCAGTCCTGGGAGCTTCCTAGGGACCCCAGAAGGAAGAGAACAGGGTGGTCATGGCGGCCTCAGCCCCAGGCTCTGGGCCCGAGTGCAAGAGTCTTTCGGTTCTGGTTTGATCTGGGCAGTAACAACAGGTCAAGTCATTCACACAAGGATTGGCTTCAATATAATGCATCAAGGGACTGTGGAGGACACAGATCAGCCTCCAGGCCAGTTACACCTGGTGACTTCGCCAGTGCAGGCTAGGGAGTGAAAAAGCTGACGCCTGACCTCTCCACCTACCCTGCCCACCAGATGCCAGTAGCAGCCAGGGATCCCTGACTTCAGGCAGAGGCAGACAGCACAGTTGCTGCCTCCTTTGAGCCCATCCCAGTGCCCACAGGGCCTGGAGAAACCTGGCAGGGGCTGAGTTGGGAGAATCCAGCAGGGAGATGCCAAGTGAAGAATGTGAGGGACTGGGTATGAGGGGCACTAGGGGACAGGGTCTGCTTCCCCTGGGGAGGTGGCAGTGAGACATATAGTAGCCAAACCTCCGCAGGCACCACCCTGCTGCCAGGCACGTGTGGTGCCCATACCCACCCCAATGGCTGCAAGAAGGTTCTTCATCAACAAAAGGGGAGGACGCACCCACACCCATATAGGCATTGGTGCCCACACACATCAGAGAAGAAAATTGCTGCTGTGCCCAAGGTGTGGGGAAAGGGGCAATGTCCCCTTCCTCCCCATGGTGGGTCCAAAATTACCCGCTCCTACCAGCACCCCCTCCCCCAACTCCACAAGCTGCTGACCTCCACTGCAGTGCCATGCCATGTGCCAGGAACAGCTCAGCGGTACATCCCAAAGGGTGCTATCCTGGAGCGGCTGTGCTGGGCAAGGGACATGTTTCCTAGTCACAGAGGTTTTCTTTCTTTACTGCTCACCGGCCCTGTGCCTCGGTTTCCCCCACTGTGGCACAGTGTAAAAATCCCATCTTAAAGGCTAGGAACCCAGGAAGATCACCACGCCTGGTGAAATGGGGGGTGAATCTCCCTGCCTTGGACCTCTTGCTCCAGGACTGATGTCCACTGGGACATGGCCCGGCCAGCATCCTGGGGAGGACTGCATTCCTTGCCTGGGGAACCTTGCTCCCAGTTAGGAATCACTGGAGTTGAGGCCCCTAATGGATTGGGGGAGGCACAGGGGTAGAATGTAGGTAGCCCCATCATACGGGCCTGTGTAGACCCCAGAAAACAAGCATTGAGTTCAGACTCTTGTCTGAAGCTGGCCACATGAAAGTATTTGGGCTTTGGGGTGTGATGATGGCCTGGGGTCAGGGAACAAAGTGTTCTGGTTTGGACACGCAGGAGGTTCTCTGCAGCTCCCTAAGGTACAGGGTATGTTGCTAAGTATATGCTTTTAAAAACCCTAGGAGGAGGGGAACACAGAAGGGGCCCTGAAGTCAAGGGCATGGTCCAGTCTTTCCACCTCCCCAGCTGAAGACAGGCTGCAGGACAATTCTCCAGAGTTTCATAACAAAGAAGACAAAAAAGAAATCAAAAAGACCTGGAGGATAGGCAAGCTAATGAGGGCTGACTGGGATCACCCTGCCTAATCCTCAAAACAAGCCTTCCCTATCTGTCCTCTGGGCCAGGTGAGGAAACAGGTCACAGTAGGACACTCAGACCCTGGGCAGGCAGCTGGCAGCCTGGAGCCCAGGAGGTGCAAACACATTTTTACTAAGGCACATCCTGCACAGCCCTAAATCCATTAAAACTTGAGGCAATACAGCACATGCTTCTGTGAGCACAGAGTTGGGGCTGGGGTTACAGATTAACAGCATCTCAAGGCAGAAGAATTTTTCCTAGTACAGATCAAAATGGACTTTCTTATGTCTTCGTCTTTCTCCATAGACACAATAACAGTCTGATCTCTCTTTCTTTCCCCCACACAGAGTGTCACCACTGTATGTCAGCCACTGGGGGACGGGCTTCAGCTTACACCTACCTTCCAAATTCCACCTTCTCACCTTGGCAGAAGCTGGCCAGGAATTGGGGCCAATGGATGGGTGGGGTCTGCACACGACACTGTGTTCAGGTCCCCATGACGGCCTCACACATGGGTGGTGGCCCTGCAGTTCCAGGTGCCACACACACGCCAGCCCTTACTCAGGCCCTGATCTTTGAGAAGGGGGAGCAGCAGAACCTGGGCACTGACCCCACAGTGCCACTTACACCCACAGACGATTTTCCAGACAGGCATCAGGTCTCGGTCCTGGCCACCTCCCCCTGCAGGGCCTCAGCTCTTTCCCGGGACTCACATGGTCCTTCCTCACATGCAGCTCTGGTAGGATGCATTGATCTGTACCCAGGGGCTCTGAGGTGAAAATTGTCATGCTCATGCAGACTGCAAGGGCACAGGCTGGGTGCCCATTGTGGGGACCCTGACTGCAGCACTCCCAGACTATCATCGGGCATGCTGGCCCCCAGGCTTAGCTAGGGCACCAGCGTAGTAGTGCACTGCTCTGGACTCTGCAGGAGGAGGATAACTGTCACCGCATCTTTATGTTCTCCTGCTGGTGTCACTCTGTGCTTCTCATCTCCTGGTTGTAGGATTAAGGGCAGACTCTGAACACCTTATGGGAAACAGTAGAGTCCAGCAGAGAAGAGGAGAAAAGCTCAGCTGCAAAGATGAAAAAATGGCAGGTGTGACATGGACCCCCATTCAGATTCTGTATTTAGATGAGGTCTTCCAGAACACCTGCTCTCATTGGATAATACTTCAAATATATATATATACACACACACACACACACACGCACACACACACACATATATATATATATATAATTTATTATATTTTTTTTGAGACAAAGTGTCACTCTGTAGCCCACGCTGGAGTGCAGTGGCATGATCTCGGCTCACTGCAACCTCCACCTGCCGGGTCCTGGTTCAAGAAATTCTCCTGCCTCAGCCTCCCGAATAGCTGAGATTACAGGCATGCACCACCATGCTGGGCTAATTTTTTGTACTTTTAGTAGAGACGGAGTTTCACAATGTTGGCAAGGTTGGTCTTGAACCCCTGGCCTCAGGTGATTCACCCACCTTGCCCTCCTAAAGTGCTAAGATTACAGGCATGAGCCACCGTACCCGGCCCATTGTGGCAGCTTAATCACAGAGGAAAAGAAGGCCTGGACCCAACAGGAAGATGATGAAAAGGGGTAAGAGCAGCTCTCTCACCTATGGTGTTGTCAGGCTCTTCCAACTTTCAACATAAGGGACACTAAATAGCTTTCCCAACAAAAACTGAGATGTTGGGTAAAACCTACAAAAATGCATCTTTGTAAGTGCATTACTGAGCTGGCATTGAAGGATGGAATCCACAACAGTCAATAAATAATTGGCGGGAACCAAAGTGGAATTTTTTTTTTTCTGTTTAGACAGTTGCACAGAGGATGGGGCATCAGAAACAAAACTATATGTCTCTCCAAAATAAGGTCTGAAATCTGACATCTTAGACTTAAAATAAAAGCCCACCTCAGAGCAGGAGCAGCAAGGAGAGCAGCTGTCCCTGCATTGGTGCTAGATGGAGGGAAAACCACTGACCCTGAGAACCGATGAGAAACAGTCCTCCAGGAGTTCATGCTGGAAGACCTCGAGAGCATGGGTCAAATCGACGTGGCACCAGGCGGCTGCTAACTTCACCTCTACCCCATGTGAGTGAACATCTTTGCTGAAACAATGCAACCCTGTCCTCAAAATATCTCCCCACATAAAATTCCAAGGAAGATAAGTCCACGTGCAAAAAGTTACAAAACTTAAGTAAACAAAGTACTGTGGATACATCCAATAATTCAAGAAACAAATTCAGCAGAGCCACAAAAATCCAAAAGGTGGAAAAGATCAACTGCTGGCAAAGTATCCACTGCTGTTGCTCCTGTTAAGAGACTGTATTTCACAAAAAGCTAGACACGCCCCTCTGTGGCCTCACACTTGCCTTCTCAGGTATGTCTGCCCCAGAAATGCCCTTGCACTGTCTTCTCCAAGAGACTCATACGGGGCAAGAATATTTAGGCAGTGATTGTAGAAATAGAAAACACCTGAAAACCATCCAAACACACCTCTATCAAGGAAAAAAGCTGGCACAGTCACATTGTGGAATATGATACAGCTGTGAAAATGAACTGCAGTTAGAAGCATCAACAATGAAAACTTACAGTGACCAAAGGAAATTACTGAAAAATACGCTGCTATTCCATATACAGTTCACAAACCATAACGTACGACATTGCTTAATAATATACACAGAAATGATAAACCTTATGAAAGGCAAGACAAACATTAACACATCAGTCCTATGCCTGGGTGGAGAAGGGAGACCCAGGTGATCAAGGAAGGGCATATTGTAGCCTTTCAAGATGTTGATGGATGATGATGTCAGTGCAATTATTAATCTATCGGATTATGCATTCAGTTTTGTTTGTTTGTTTGTTTTCGAGGCAGAGTTTTGCTCAGTGTAATGGCTTGATCTTGGCTCACTGCAACTTCTGTCTCCTGGGTTCAAACAACTCTCCCACCTCAGCCTCCCGAGTAGCTGGGATCACAGGTGCCTGCCATGATGCTCAGCCAACTTTTTGTATTTTTTTAGTAGAGACGGTTTTCACCATGTTGGCCAGGCTGGTCTTGAACACCTGACCTCAAATGATCCACCTGCCTCAGCCTCCAAAAGTGCTGGGATTACAGGCATGAGCCACCGTGCCCACCCAAATTTTATAGACTCTTAGGTGTCATATATTTCATAATTAAACATAAAAAATAAAATACTGTAGTTTGTAAATGAAAGAGCAATAAAAAATGTTGCAAACTTTTAAACATCAAAACTGTTGTATAGCTCATAGTGACCCTTGTATTAAGCTGTGGTAAGTTCCAAGTTGTATTTCACTGTAATTTTCTAAAAACGAGGTGAACAGATGAAAAACAGAATTCAGTTTTAAAACAAGATATTAAGATAATGTTACTGGTTGAAGGTGTCCAGGTTCTTGGTGCCTTGAACCAAGACTTGGACACAACGCAAAAATGGAGCAAGGAAAGAATGAAGCAGCAAAGCAGAGATTGACGGAAAATGAAAGCACACTCCACAGGGTGGGAGCGCCTGAGCACAGGGAGCCCGTTACTGAGGTTTCTGGGGTTTGAATCC
>NW_020265434.1:0-1913 GCF_003255815.1 Theropithecus gelada | reverse complement strand
GTTGGCCCCAAGACTCACTTTAACCTAGAGAATTTGGTAGAAATGACAGTGGACCTGTTCCAGGTCTAAGTCTTAAGAACACCTGGCAGCTCCACTTGTGTGCTTCTGGAAGCCAAAATAAGTACTGACTATCTTCTTGAAGAAAGAGAAGCCACATGAAGAGGCCTCAGAGCATGAGATGCTAGGCAGAGAGGAAGGCCACATGAAGAAACATCCCACAGGCAGACCTGTGGATGAAGAAGCTGTCTCAGACGTTCCACTGCAGCTGAGTATCCAGATGACCAGTCCCTGACACCGTCTAACCACACAGTGAGAGATGCCAAATGAAACCAGCAGAAAAACTGTCCAGCTATCACCAGTTAACCTATACAGTAGTGACAGAGATAAATGTGTAGTTTTATGCCATTAAGTTTTGTTTTGGTTATTTATTGTTGCTTAACCAATTTCCCAAAACTTAAAGTTTTGACTGTCCAAATAACATTTCCTACAATCAAAAGATAAGAAAAATATTCCAGAACTTAAAATTTAAAAAAAAAATATTAGAAATAACATGAGAGACAAGAGTCAAGAGGACTAAAACCCAATTAACAGACACCTCAAAATGAACAAATAAAATGGAATGGAGAAAGTTAAGAAAAATATGACAAGATTCAAGATTCCAACTTTGAAAGAGCCTATCCATAGCCCTATCCATTCGGTGTACCCAGCACAGTGAATGAGAAAAGACCTACACTAAGTACAATGTTGTGCTATTTCAGCTCACCAAGGAAAAGACAAAATCCTAAAAGCTTCCAGAGAGAAAGTCATGCCTAAATGGTGAAACTCAGGATGACATGAGGCTTCACCACCATGACTGGTTAGAAGACAAGAGCACAGACTTTGAAATTCTAAGGTAAAATTATCCTCAACCTAAAAACACATAATCAACCAAACTATCAATCAAGTGTGAGGGTAGATTATGACAAAAGTGAATTGTGATGGGGAGGTGCTATGCACCAGACACTGTTCTAAATGGTTTACACGTACCAACTCATTTAATCCTCATAGCGCTCTAGAAACATAGGTACTAATACTATTGCTGGCTCCCCCATTTTGCAAATGGAAAACTGATGCCTAGAGCACTGAGGGAATCAGCCCAAGGGCCTACAGCTAATAAGCAGTAGAACCAAGATTCAAACCTATCTCAACTGACTCCAAAATCCAAACACTGCATTGCATTTTTTTTTCAGAAGCTAGAGATCAGAAAATATGCCACTCTATGCTTCCTTTGGGTTTTACTGGAGGACACAGTCAGGGAAAATGACAAAGGGAAAGCCAAGAAAGGTGACATGGAATCCAGGAAACAATGGATCTACTCTAGGAGAGCAGATGAGAAAAACCTCAAGATGACATCTGCACAGCCAACCCAAAGAGCAACCTGCCAAAATGGGCACAGAGGAGCCAAAGGCTTTGGAAGAGAAGGAGATCTCAGAGAAAGGGCTACGACAGAGTTTTTTAAATTAAAAGTTACTATTATGAGGAAGACACTGCAAAACAAAAGGCAGGACCATGAAAAGAAATATCCTATCCTAAATATCCTAGAAAATTTGGCTTTATGAAGTCCTAATGATCATTAGTGATTACTTATATGACTAAGGATAATATTGGAGGAAGGGAAAGTGGGTGGTATAAGAGCTAAATTCTCATGTATTATACTAAAATGTCAATAACTGATGTCTAAATAGGTACATCCAGGAAGAAGTTAGGCGTAGTGGTGACCTAGTGGAGATTTCTGTCGCTTGCAGGAAATAACATTTGGGCGAGTCCTTAAGAAGCATAGACAGACTTAAGGAGATGGCATTTCTAGGTGAAGGTAATTCATTGAATGAAAGAAGCAAGAACATTTATGGACACCAAGAATATTCACAACAAAA
>NW_020265433.1:0-1914 GCF_003255815.1 Theropithecus gelada | reverse complement strand
CCACAAAACCATAAATGAATGATATAAGAATGTATTGAAAGATAACAAGATGATGTACTCACTAAGGTAATGCCATGTAATACAAAGGGTTAAAATTAAAACAAGTCTAACTATGATGCATGTGCATAGACCAATCAATACCTCCATGTAGAAATTCAATACTACATAAATATTAGACAAATAATGCTGATCAATAGAAAAAAGACTTTATCAAAAAGTTTTAAAATATTTTTAAATGCAATTAATAAAATATTAATATAGCAATTATAAGAAATTGTAAGAATAGCAATTGTAAGCAATTTCAATACATTTGAGCTTTTATATATTCAGGATGTCACGCTGGGCATTTTGCAAACTTAGTCCATTTATTTCTTTAAAATGTACCAGTATTTTGTTAAGATAGATTACAAGATTGCAAGTCCCCACTGAAGAATTCTGACTCATAGATTTGCTGTAGACTTGATAATATGCATTTCTAACAAGGGTCACATTTGAGAACCGCCGATCTATATACATTTTAATATATATATGTATTTTTTTGAGACAGACACTTGCTCTGTCACCCAGGCTGGAGTGCAAAGGCATCATCTCGGCTCACTGCAACCTCTGCCTCCCAGGTTCAAGCGATTCTCCTGTCTCAGCTTCCCGAGTAGTGGGGATTACAGGTGCTTTCCACCATGCCTGGCTAATTTTTGCATTTTTAGTAAAGACAGAGTTTCACCATGTTGGCCAGGCTGTTCTCAAACTCTCAACCTCAGGAGATCCACCCGCCTTGGCCTCCCAAAGTGCTGGGATTACAGGCATGAGCCACCACGCCCGGCCAATACAACAATTTTTAAAGCTGCTTTAAGATCAATTTTAAAAGCCACATTGCTTTCTTCCATAAAGTATGCTTAGTTTCAAGATATTATTAAGAATTCTCAAAATATTCCATTCTATTTTATATCACCTAGGATTTTGAAAAAAGTAATCACTATAATATTTCACATAAAAATCCATATTCGCTTATTTTGCCTTTATTAATATTTTAAAATTATGCAAATCTACAATTGATTATTAGTTTTATGGTCTTATCAAGGCTTTTGTTTTCCCTATTGATAATGTGTTTTATTTGTGATACTGTATTTTATTATTCTTTGAATTAATTCTTTTTTTTTTTTTTTGAGGCGGAGTCTCGCTCTGTCGCCCAGGCTGGAGTGCAGTGGCGCGATCTCGGCTCACTGCAAGCTCCGCCTCCCGGGTTTACGCCATTCTTCTGCCTCAGCCTCCCGAGTAGCTGGGACTACAGGCGCCGCCACCTCGCCCGGCTAATTTTTTGTATTTTTTAGTAGAGATGGGGTTTCACTGTGTTAGCCAGGATGGTCTCGATCTCCTGACCTCGTGATCCGCCCGTCTCGGCCTCCCAAAGTGCTGGGATTACAGGCTTGAGCCACCGCGCCCGGCCTGAATTAATTCTTAAATGTGGTCTTATTCCTTCTGGATATAAAACTGATACCCATACATGTTTGGAAATGGAGTAATTATTCTGTAAATTTTGTGGAAACACCTGTGTTTCTTTGAATGTTCAGTACTTGTATCTGGTACAAGTTATTTGATTAACTGAAGAGACTACTTTTATTTTTTCTAAAAAGAGCAGTTTTTTAAAAGTTATTTACTATATGGTACTACCATGTGAATTTCCTCCTGACACCAGAATGTATATGTGGTAATTTGTATTCACCATTTATAAATTAAATTTATATTATTACATACTCTTAAATAAATAACTCTTTGCTGGTAAATATAAACTGCAATATAACCTAGAGAGGGATGATAAATTATAAACTATTTGAAAGTAGTTTCTGAATAATTATGTTTGCTTCCTTTCCTACTTAAAACTATAAATGTGCAATGGCAGCAAAAGCCAAAATTGAC
>NW_020265432.1:0-1914 GCF_003255815.1 Theropithecus gelada | reverse complement strand
GTCTGAATTCCACTAGGGCCAGAGAGCGAGGCAGCGTGGTGATGCAGTCCAAGAGGGAGCGGGCAGAGAGGAGCCAGTGGGTATGGAGGTGAAACAGAGAAACAGAGAATTCCAGCTCACTCTGCGGGATGTCTGGGTCTGATAGAAACATGGCAGCAGCTTTATTCTTCTTCTTCTTCTTCTTCTTCTTCTTCTTATTATTATTATTATTATTATTATTATTTTTTTTTTTTTTTTTGAGATGGAGTCTCGCTCTGTCACCCAGGCTGGAGTGCAGTGGCCGGATCTCGGTTCACTGCAAGCTCCGCCTCCCGGGTTCACGCCATTCTCCTGCCTCAGCCTCCCGAGTAGCTGGGACTACAGGCGCCCGCCACCTCGCCCGGCTAGTTTTTTGTATTTTTTTTAGTAGAGACGGGGTTTCACCGTGTTAGCCAGGATGGTCTCGATCTCCCGACCTCGTGATCCGCCCGTCTCGGCCTCCCAAAGTGCTGGGATTACAGGCTTGAGCCACCGCGCCCGGCCTTATTATTATTATTACTACTACTACTACTACTACTATTATTTTGAGATGGAGTTTCACTCTTGTTGCCCAGGGTGAAGTGCAGTAGCACGATCTCGGCTCACTGTAACTTCTACCTCACAGGTTCAAGAGATCCTCCTGCCTCAGCCTCCTGAGTAGCTGGGATTACAGGCACACACCACCATGCCTTGCTAATTTTTGTATTTTTGGTAGAGATCGGGTTTCACCATGTTGGCCAGCCTGGTATCGAACTCCTGACCTCAGGTGCTCCACCTGCCTCGGCCTCCCAAAGGGCTGGGATTACAGGCATGAGCCACTGTGCTAGGCCTGTAGCAGCTTAATTTTACAGTGTCCCTTTTCTCCTTCTGGAAACTATATGGAGCAACAACAAGACTGAGGAGGAGGAGGAAGAAAAAGCCCATCATCAACACACACATCAAACTCAACTTCAGAGAAATTAGGAAGCTGGGAAGCCACGTAAACCCAAAAGCAGGTGACACCAGCAGAATCAACACAGGAAGCCAGGGAAGTGCAAAAGAACAGGGCATGGGGGGTGGCCAGGGGGGATCTTCATTGTTGCCAGCAACACACACTCCCAGGAGGACAGGACCCTCAGAGTGAGAACGGAGAGCTGCGGAAGTGAAGAATGAAGGAGCAGGTGCTGCCCGGGGAAGCCCAGGGGTGCGGAATCTGAGAGCATCCCTTCCCAAGAGAGGTGGGAACACTTGGGAAGGCAGGGCTGAGTCCCTGGAGGCTGTATCCAGGAAAGGAGGCTGGCAGTAGAAACTTCCTGAAGCCGAGTGGGCTCTGAGAGGCAGAGGGGCAGTGGTATAGAGGTGAGGCTGACGCTTCTGTGCAGGAAGGGCAGGCTCCTGAGGAAGGGAGCCTCAAATGCTCTCCACTAGATTCCCAGGGAGCCCCACTCCCTCCACAGGGACCTTGTGCTGACATCTGGGAAATGCCATTCATATTGGAACCTACGACACACTGCCGTGAATGTGAGGGTTTCGTGACTGATGGGGTAGGTTTCTCTCTTCCAGCTCAGTAGTATAATTTCCATTTATTCCTCCCCCAGCCTCCCTGAACGTTCACCTCTTAGATAGCCACAGTACAGTGACCAGAACCAGGAAATCCACATTCTCATATTTAACCAGATTAAAATTATTTCACAAAATAAACAATTTTATTAATTTAATACATTTAAATAATGTTTAAATATATTTAAATTATTTAATTTAAAATGAACATATTAGCTAAACTAAAGTCCTTATTGGAGTTTCACCACTTTTTCCACTAATGTCCTTTTTCTGTTCCCAAATGCCATCCAGGATCACGGGGCTTTTAGTAATTTCTTAGTCTCTTGCCATTTTGTAGGACTGCAGTGACAGTTTCTC
>NW_020265431.1:0-1915 GCF_003255815.1 Theropithecus gelada | reverse complement strand
CACATACACATTTATACACACACCACACACCACACACACCACACACATCTTGCACACACCACATACAAACTACATACATACACACCACACATCACCAACCCACACCACACCCACATATATTACACACACATACCTCATATACCATAGACACACAACATATAACATCACACATCTCACACACACCATACACACCCCTCACATATCACACACACCACACACACATCACAGATACCACACACACCTTGCACACCTCGTACGCAAATTACACACACATATACACCACACATACAGCACACATATCGTGTGCACACACACAAACACTCCACAAACACCACACATCACACACACATCTCACACACCATTCACACATACACCACACACCTCACACATATCACAAACACCACACACAGCTCACATACCACATACACCACACACATCACACGCCACACACCACAAACATGCACCACAAACACACCTCACATACCACACACATCACACACACCATACATATACACTCCACACACATACCACATACATACACTCCACAAACACCAAACACACACCTCACACACACACACCACACACAAACACATACACACCACACACACCTCACACAAAAACACATCACACAAACATACATATATACGTGCATACCANCACACACGTTCCACACATACCTATCCACATACACAGCGCACATACATATACACCACACACACACCCCCCACACACGTTCCACACATACCCATCCACATACACACCACACATACACATACACTACACACACACATACCCCACACACGTTCCACACATACCCATCCACATACACACCACACATACACATACACTACACACACACACCCCACACACATTCCACACACCACACATACTACACACCACACACACTCATACACACACACCACACATACACCACACATTCCACACCCACCACACACTCATATACACACACCACACACACCCACACACCCACACACACATTCCACACACACACCACACATACCACACACACTCATACATACCACATACACCACACATTCCACACACACCACACACCCACACACCCACACCCACACCACACATACCACACACACCCATACACATACACCACACACACCCCACACACGTTCCACACATACACACCACACATACACATACACCACACACACACACCCCACACACATTCCACACACCACACATACTACACACACACTCATACACACACACCACACATACACCACACATTCCACACACACCAGACACACTCATACACACACCCACACACACACCACACACACCACATATACCACACACACCCATACACATACACCACACACACCCCACACACGTTCCACACATATCTATCCACATACACACCACACACACACACCCCACACACATTCCACACACCACACATACTACACACCACACACTCATACACACCACACATACACCACACATTCCACACACACCACACACACTCATACACCCACACACCCACACACACCACACACACCACACATACCACACACACCCATACACATGCACCACACACACCCCACACACGTTCCACACATACCTATCGACATACACACCACACATACACATACACCACACACACACACCCCACACACATTCCACACAGCACACATACTACACACCACACACTCATACACACATACCACACATACACCACACATTCCACACACACCAGACACACTCATACACACACCCACACACCACACACACTCATACACACACACTACACATACACCACACATTCCACACACACCACACACACTCATACACACACACCACACATACACCACACATTCCACACACACCACACTCATATACACATACCACACACACCCACACACCCACACACACATTCCAC
>NW_020265430.1:0-1914 GCF_003255815.1 Theropithecus gelada | reverse complement strand
TCTTTAATATCTAAACTTTAAGATTTAAATAGAATTCAGAATCATATATAAATTTGTAGTAAAATTTTAAGCAGTACATATCAAAAGTATTGTTACATAATATAGATTACAGAAAAAAATAGGTGCTTTATACACACATTTAAATATATATATGCATAACTATATTCAAATGTACAAAGTCCAAACTTCATTCAAATGCCAAGGACCTGGCATGGGGATATTTACTAAGCACTTGCCATTTAATTTTATCCTCACAATACTTTAATATATATTCATTTTTCCCTATTTAACGAAGTGAAGGCACCAGGAATCATTGATTGCATAACTTTTACAATCTTGTAAGGAGCTAAAATGTTGAATAATGTCACTTATTTTAAAATACACAATTTTTGGTTGCTGATTTCTCTGTCATTTTTCTAGTCTCCATTTTATTTATTTTTCTCTAGTCTTTAAAATTTCCTTTCTCTTGCTTCTATTGGGTTTAGTTTGTTCTTAATATTCTAATTTCTTAAGGTAGAAGATTTGGTCATTATTTGAGACCTTTCTATTTTTAATAAAAGCATATTGCAGCTATAAATTTTCCTCTGAGCATTGATTTAGCTGTATTCCATTCAATTTATTATGTTTTGTTTTCATTTTCCACTAAATCCAATTATTTGTCATTACTGTTATGATTTCTTCTTTGATCCATTAGTTATTTAGCAGTACATTTTTAAATTTCCACGTATTTCTGAATTTTTTATTTTTTCTGCCATGTTTGATTTCTAATTTTGTTGTGTTTTACTCCATTAACATACTTCGTATGACTCAACTTAAAAACAAAACAAAACAAAACAAAAAACGCTTTGTAGTGTGATAAGACAGAAATAAGATAGCACTCACATTCCAAAAGGGAGAAATTGGAAACATAAAATGGGTCTTGGGTCCCAAGCAACCCCGAAACCTACCTACACAAGTTCGATTAGGTTTTAAGGCCACATACTAATTCTCTGTGACCTGATGCTTCACTCCCTGGGTCCTACAAGGCAGTGATCCCATCTCTGAGCTCCGGAGCCCCCATTGGGCTGCCCAAACTCTGGGCCCACTGCTCTGTCCTTTCTGGCCTCTGCAACTATGACTCTTCCCTCAGTATAATTTTTCCCTTATTTCTTGCTATCTCCAATCCTATCAGTCCCAGCTTATGGTATCTGCTGATATAAAGTTCTCATAACCCTTATCAGTCTTCTATGCAATTCATGGGATTCTAAGCCACTAGACATAAAAGTTCTCCCCAGATCCTTTCTGAATAGGCCAAATTTTATTCTTGGTTTCTCATTAGATGTTTGATGAAATCCATAAATCACATGTCTAATCTCTTTAGCAATCTTAAATCATGGTTGTCCAGCCATAGCTTTAATGTTCTCTCCAGAACATCTTTTTTTCTCATTTTTTGCTGCTGCCTGGCTAAGCAGAGAATTTTCCAAATCCTCAAGTGTTGGTTTCTTTTCGCTTAATGATTTCTTCCTCATTTTATCTATTTTCTCTTGTATTAAACTGGTATAAGTAAGAAGGAGAAACCAGAGAGTTTGTTCCACACTGTGCTTGGAAATATCAGTTCTTTGTTAACAAATTCTACTTTCCTCCCAACGGTAGAATGTAACTCAGTCAAGTTCTCTCCACTTTATGCCAAGGGTCATCTTTTCTCCATTGCCAGTGACATGTTCTTCATATCTTTCTGAGACCTCACCAGAAGCACCTTTAGGATTCAAATCTCTACCAACCAAATTGAGTGGAAAATGTGGAGTTCTCATATGCCCTTTCACTTTCAAACCCATTTACCAGTTACTTCTAATATTAGAAGAAATGAATGTGATACCTTTGTTACAATTTATGAGTCAGTATTGAAATATTATTAATAGAAGTTCACATTAGTGT
>NW_020265429.1:0-1914 GCF_003255815.1 Theropithecus gelada | reverse complement strand
TGGAAATATCCTCACATGAAATATGGAAAGAAGCTTTCTGAGAAACCACTCTGTGATGTGTGACTTCTACTCACAGAGTTTCATCTGTATTTCGTGGATCTCTTTGCTAGCCTTATTTCGGTGGAATCTGAAAACAGATATTTCCAATCCCTTGGAAGACTATAGGGCCAAAGGAAATATCCTCCGATAACAAAGACAAAGAAGCTTTCTGAGAAACTTCTTTGTGTTCTGTGTAATCATCTCACAGAGTTACAGCTTTCCCCTGAAGAAGCCTTTCGCTAAGACAGTTCCTGTGGAATTGGCAAAGTGATATTTGGAAGCCCTTACAGGGCTATGGTGAAAAAGGAAATATCCTCAGATGAAATCTGGAAAGACGCTTTGTGAGAAACTGCTTAGTGTTCTGTAAATTCATCTCACAGAGTTACATCTGTATTTCGTGGATCTCTTTGCTAGCCTTAATTCTGTGGAATCTGAGAACAGATATTTCGGATCCCTTGGAAGACTATAGGGCCAAAGGAAATATCCTCCGATTACAAAGAGAAAGAAGCTTTCTGAGAAACTTCTTTGTGTTCTGTGAAATCATCTCACAGAGTTATAGCTTTCCCCTCAAGAAGCCTTTCGCTAAGACAGTTCTTGTGGAATTGGCAAAGTGATATTTGGAAGTCCATAGAGGGCTATGGTGAAAAAGAAAGTATCCTCAGATGAAATCTGGGAAGAAGCTTTCTGAGAAACTGCTTAGTGTTCTGTTAATTCATCTCACAGAGTTACATCTGTATTTCATGGATCTCTTTGCTAGCCTTATTTCTGTAGAACCTGAGAACAGATATTTCGGATCCCTTGGAAGACTATAGGGCCAAAGGAAATATCCTCCGATTACAAAGAGAAAGAAGCTTTCTGAGAAACCTCTTTGTGTTCTGTGAAATCATCCCACAGAGTTACAGCTTTCCCCTCAAGAAGGCTTTCGCTAAGACAGTTCTTGTGGAATTGGCAAAGTGACATTTGGAAGCCCATAGAGGGCTATGGTGAAAAAGGAAGTATCCTCAGATGAAATCTGCAAAGAAGCTTTCTGAGAAACTGCTTAGTGTTCTGTTAATTCATCTCAAAGAGTTACATCTGTATTTCCTGGTACTCTTTCCTAGCCTTATTTCTGTGGAATCTGACAACAGATATTTGGGATCCCTTTGAAGACTATAGGGCCAAAGGAAATGTCCTCCGATAACAAAGAGAAAGAAGCTTTCTAAGAAACTTCCTTGTTTACTGTGAAATCATCGCACAGAGTTACAGCTTTCCCTTCAAGAAGCCTTTCGCTAAGACAGTTCTTGTGGAATTGGCAAAGTGATATTTGGAAGCCTATAGAGGGCTATGGTGAAAAAGGAAATATCCTCAGATGAAATCTGGAAAGAAGCTTTCTGAGAAACTGCTTAGTGTTCTGTTACTTCATCTCACAGAGTTACATCTGTATTTCGTGGATCTCTTTCCTAGCCGTCTTTCTGTGGAATCTGAGAACAGATATTTGGAATCCCTTGGATGACTATAGGGCCAAAGGAAATATCCTCCGATAACAAAGAGAAAGAAGCTTTCTGAGAAACTTCTTTGTGTTCTGTGAAATCATCACAGAGTTACAGCTTTCCCCTCAAGAAGCCTTTCGCTAAGACACTTCTTGTGGAATTGGCAAAGTGATATTTGGAAGCGCATAGAGGGCTATGGTGAAAAAGGAAATATCCTCCGATGAAATCTGGAAAGAATCTTTCTGAGAAACTGCTCTGTGATGTGTGACTTCTACTCACAGAGTTACATCTGTATTTCGTGGATCTCTTTGCTAGCCTTATTTCTGTGGAATCTGAGTACAGATATTTCGGATCACTTCGAAGACTATACTGCCAAAGGATATATCCTCCGATAACAAAGATAAAG
>NW_020265428.1:0-1914 GCF_003255815.1 Theropithecus gelada | reverse complement strand
TTTCTGAGAAAGCTTCTTTCTCTTTGTTATTAGAGGATATTTCCTTTGGCCCTATAGTCTTCAGCTGGATCCGAAATATCTGTTCTCAGATTCCACTGAAATAAGGCTAGCAAAGAGATCCACGAAATACAGATGTAACTCTGTGAGATGAATTAACAGAACACTCAGCAGTTTCTCAGAAATCTTCTTTCCAGATTTCTTCTGAGGATATTTCTTTTTCACCATAGCCCTCTAAGGGCTTCCAAATATCACTTTTCCAATTCCACAAGAATTGTCTGAGCGAAAGGCTTCTTGAGGGGAAAGCTGTAACTCTGTGAGATGATTTCGCAGAACACAGAGAAGTTTCTCAGAAAGCTTCTTTCTCTTTGTTATCGGAGGATATTTCCTTAGGTCGTATAGTCTTCAAAGGGATCCGAAATATCTTTTCTAAGATTGCACAGAAATAAGTCTAGCAAAGAGATCCAGGAAATACAGACGTAACTCGGTGAGATGAATTAACAGAACACCCAGCTGTATCTCAGAAAGCTTCTTTCTAGATTTCATCGGAGGATATTTCCTTTTTCACCGTAGCCCTCTATGGGCTTCCCAATATCACTTTGCGAATTCCACAAGAACTGTCTTAGCGAAAGGCTTGTTGAGGGGAAAGCTGTAACTCGGTGAGGTGATTTCACAGAACACAAAGTAGTTTCTCAGAAAGCTTCTTTCTCTTTGTTATCGGAGGATATTTCCTTTGGCCCTGTAGTCTTCAAAGGGATCCGAAATATCTGTTCTTAGATTCCACAGAAATAAGGCTAGCAAAGAGATCCACGGAATACACATGTAATTCTGTGAGATGAATTAACAGAACACTCAGCAGTTTCCCAGAAAGCTTCTTTTCAGATTTCATCTGAGGATATTTCCTTTTTCACCGTAGCCCTCTATGGGCTTCCAAATATCACTTTGCCAATTCCACAAGAACTGTCTTAGCGAAAGGCTTCTTGAGGGGAACGCTGTAACCCTGTGAGATGATTTCACGGAACACAAAGCAGTTTCTCTGAAAGCTTCTTTCTCTTTGTTATCGGAGGATATTTCCTTTGGCCCTATAGTCTTCAAAGGGATCTGAAATATCTGTTCTCTGATTCCACAGAAATAAGGCTAGCAAAGAAATCCACGAAATACAGATATAGCTGTGTGAGATGAATTAACAGAACACCAAGCAGTTTCTCAGAAAGCTTCTTTCCAGATTTCATCTGAGGATATTTCCTTTTTCACCATAGCCCTCTATGGGCTTCGAAATATCACTTTGCCAATACCTGAAGAACTCTCTTAGCGAAAGCCTTCTTGAGGGGAAAGCTATAACTCTGTGAGATGAATTAACGGAACACAAAGCAGTTTCTCAGAAAGCTTCCTTCCAGATTTCATCTGAGGAAATTTCCTTTTTCACCATAGCCTTCTATGGGCTTCCAAATATCACATTGCCAACTCCACAAGAACTGTCTTAGCGAAAGCCTTCTTGAGGGGAAAGCTGTAATTCTGTGAGATTATTTCACAGAACACAAAGAAGTTTCTCACAAAGCTTCTTTCTCTTTGTTATTGGAGGATATTTCCTTTGTTCCTATAGTCTTCAGCGGGTTCCGAAATATCTGTACTCAGATTCCACAGAAATAATGCTAGCAAAGAGATCCACGAAATACAGATGTAACTCTGTGAGATGAAATAAGAGAACACTCAGCAGTTTCTCAGAAAGCTTCTTTACAGATTTCATTTTAGGCTATTTGCTTTTTCAACATAGCCCTCTAGGGGCTTCCAATTATCACTTTGCCAATTCCACAAGGACTGTCGTAGCGAAAGGATTCTTGAGGGGAAAGCTGTAACTCTGTGAGATGATTTCACAGAACACAAAGAAGTTTCTCAGAAAGCTTCTTTCTCTTTGTT
>NW_020265427.1:0-1914 GCF_003255815.1 Theropithecus gelada | reverse complement strand
GTTCTGTTAATTCATCTCACAGAGTTACTTCTGTATTTCGTGGATCTTTTTGCCAGCCTTATTTCTGTGGAATTTCAGAACAGATATTTCGGATCCCTTTGAAGACTATAGGGCCCTAGGAAATATCCTCCGATAACAAAGAGAAAGAAGCTTTCTGGGAAACTTCTTTGTGTTCTGTGAAATCATCTCACAGAGCTACAGGATTTCCCTCAAGAAGCCTTTCGCTAAGACAGTTCTCGTGGAATTGGCAAAGTGATATTTGGAAGCCCATAGAGGGCTATGGTGAAAACCTACATATCCTCTGATGAAATCTGGAAAGAAGCTTTCTGAGAAATTGCTTAGTGTTCTGTTAATTCATCTCACAGAGTTACATGTGTATTTCCTGGATCTCTTTGCTAGCCTTATTTCTGTGGAATCTGAGAACAGATATTTCGGATCCTTTTGAAGTCTATAGGGCGAAAGGAAATATCCTCCGATAACAAAGAGAAAGAAGCTTTCTGAGAAACTTCTTTGTGTTCTGTGAAATCATCTCACAGAGTTACAGCTTTCCCCTCAAGAAGCCTTTCGCTAAGACACTCTTTGTGGAATTGCAAAGTTGTATTTGGAAACCCATAGAGGGCTATGCTGAAAAAAGAAATAACCTCAGATGAAATCTGGAAAGAAGCTTTCTGAGAAACTGCTCTGTGATGTCTGACTTCCACCCACAGAGTTATATCTGTATTTCGTGCATCTCTTTGCTAGCCTTATTTCTGTGGAATCTGAGAACAGATATTTCAGATCCCTTTGAAGACTATAGGGCCAAAGGAAATATCCTCCGATAACAAAGGGAAAGAAGCTTTCTGCGAAACTTCTTTGTGTTCTGTGAAATCATCTCACAGAGTTACAGCTTTCACCTCAAGAAGCCTTTCGCTAAGACACTCTTTGTGGAATTGCAAAGTTGTATTTGGAAACCCATAGAGGGCTATGGTGAAAAAGGAAATAAACTCAGATGAAATCTGGAAAGAATCTTTCTGAGAAACTGCTTAGTGTTCTGTTAATTCATCTCACAGAGTTACATCTGTATTTCGTGGATCTCTTTGCTAGCCTTATTTCTGTGGAATGTGTGAACAGATATTTCGGATCCCTTTGAAGACTATAGGGCCAAAGGAAATATCCTCCGATAACAAAGAGAAAGAAGCTTTCTTAGAACCTTCTTTGTGTTCTGTGAAATCATCTCACAGAGCTACAGCTTTCCGCTGAAGAACCCTTTCGCTAGGACAGTTCTTGTGGAATTGGCAAAGTGATATTTGGAAGCCCGTAGAAGGCTATGGTGAAAAAGGAAATATCCTCAGATGAAATCTGGAAAGAAGCTTTTTGAGAAACTGCTTAGTGTTCTGTTAATTCCTCTCACAGAGTTACATCTGTATTTCATGGATCTCTTTGCTAGCCTTATTTCTGTGGAATCTGAGAACAGATATTTCGGATCCCTTTGAAGACTATATGGCCAAAGGAAATATCCTCCGATAACAAAGGGAAACAATCTTTCTGCGAAACTTCTTTGTGTTCTGTGCAATCATCTCACAGAGTTACAGCTTTCCCCTCAAGAAGCCTTTCGCTAAGACAGTTCTTGTTTAAATGGCAAAGTGATATTTGGAAGGCCATAGAGGGCTATGGTGAAAAAGGAAATATCCTCAGATGAAATCTGGAAAGAAGCTTTCTGAGAAACTGCTCTGTGATGTCTGACTTCCACTCACAGAGTTACATCTGTATTTCGTGGATCTCTTTGCTAGCCTTATTTCTGTGGAATCTGAGAACAGATATTTCGAATCCCTTTGAAGACTATAGGGCCAAAGGAAATAACCTCCGATAACAAACAGAAAGAAGCTTGCTGAGAAACCACTTTGTGTTCTGTGAAATCATCTCACAGAGTTACAG
>NW_020265426.1:0-1914 GCF_003255815.1 Theropithecus gelada | reverse complement strand
GCCGGGCGCGGTGGCTCAAGCCTGTAATCCCAGCACTTTGGGAGGCCGAGGCGGGTGGATCACGAGGTCAGGAGATCGAGACCATCCTGGCTAACATGGTGAAACCCCGTCTCTACTAAAAATACAAAAAACTAGCCGGGCGTGGTGGCGGGCGCCTGTAGTCCCAGCTACTCGGAGGCTGAGGCAGGAGAATGGCCTGAACCTGGGAGGCGGAGCTTGCAGTGAGCCGAGATCGCGCCACTGCACTCCAGCCTGGGTGACACAGCGCGAGACTCCGTCTCAAAAAAAAAAAAAAAAAAAATTAAACAATAAGAAAATTTCAGATCAAAGTACTTGTTAGGATTAACAATCTCCCCCTTAAGAAAAATAAAATCTCTTGGTTTAGTTCCTTCAGTTACTTTTACCATATTACACTTCACTTTACTCAGCCTGCTAGGTTTCTCACAAGATGACTTCAATATCGATAAAGAAAATAACAATGTTCACAGCCATGAAAAACGATGAAATCATGTCCTTTGCAGCAACAAGGATGCAGCTAGAGGCCATTATCCTAAGTGAACTAATGCAGAAAGAGAAAACCAAACATTGCATATTCTCACTCATAAGTTGGAGTTAATCTTGGGTTCATGTGGACATAAATATGGAAACTATCAATACTGGGGACTCCAAAGGGAAGGAGGGATGTAGCAAGGGCTGAAAAACTTCCTGCTGGAACTAGTATGTTCACTATCTGGGTGACAGGATCAATAGAAGCCCAAACCCCAGCACCATACAATATACCCTTGTAACAAACCTGAACATGGACCTCTGAATCTAAAATAAAAATGGAAATTTAAAAAAAGAAAGAATGTTGAATCTGGAATGCTGTATGCTTACATAATATGAACTTTGGAAAAGGAATTACTATTTCAAATGATAGAAACCTAGGAGGTTTCACAAGTCAATAAACACCTGACAGCAATTTTTTCAATTAATGAGAAGAAATAAAAGTATCTTATTCTAAACATTATGATCAATAATAATACTATTAAAAGCGCCAGGCAACTACCTAAACATTTGACTCACATCTCATTTAGTCCTTAACCCCAATAGGTACATTAATAGTCCTATTTTTTCCAGGCGCGGTGGCTCATGCCTGTAATCCCAGCACTTTGGGAGGCCGAGGCAGGAGAATTACTTGAGGTCAGGAGTTCAAGACCGGCCTGGCCAACATGGTGAAACCCCATCTCTACTAAAAATACAAAAAATTGGCCAGGCATGGAGGCGCATGCCTGTAATCCCAGCTACTGGGGAGACCGAGGCAGCAGAATCGCTTGAACCCAGGAGGCAGAGGTTGCAGATCGCCTGGAGCCAACATTGCCTGAGCGACAGAGCGAGACTCCGTCTCAAAAAAAGAAAAAGAAAAAAAAAAAAGTCCCATATTTTTAGATGAGAAAAACTAAGGCTCAAGAAGACTAAGAAATGTATCCATCTTTATACAGCTAATAAGGGCTAGGATTCTGAATAAGCTCTCATATGCCTTAAACTTCAGTCATCACCAACCCAAATTAATCTTACTGACAAATATTAAATACTTAGATGAATATTATCTTTGTAAAACAGAATCTAAAATAAAGACAAGGGGTACTTAGAGATCTTAATTCTTGTGGTTTTTCTACAATGGAACTCCCAATACTATAGTAAATAAATAGAAGAAATTGTTCTAAATCACTTAAGTTTGTACTATTAATAATAATTTTTATAGAATAATTCTGATTCATTTGTCAAAGAACCCTAAAACATTATGACAGACTTTTTTCAACATTCAAATGTATGTCTGAAATGGAGAAGAATGCTTTTCAAGTCCCAAAGAAAGTATGACTTAGCTATTTTATAGGGTATCCTGTAAGATTTTGTTTATCTTTATTGGGGGGG
>NW_020265425.1:0-1915 GCF_003255815.1 Theropithecus gelada | reverse complement strand
TCTTCCAACGTGGATATTGGGCGTAGTGTCACAGGGGGGTGTACCCCTTCTTCGATATTGGGAGCAATATCACCCTCTCCCCTCAGGATTGTAGGCAAAATATCAAAGGAGTTTTACAACTCATGCGATATGAGCAGTAATGTCATCCTCTCCCCACCTAGATGTTAGGAACTGTATCACAGGCTACTGTACACTTCTTGAGATATTGGGAGTCATATCATCCTCTCTCATCATGGATATTAAGAAAAATATTACAAAGGAGGTGTACACCCCCTGCCATATTGAGAGTAATATTATGCTCTCCGTTTCGGGATATTAGGAACAATATCACAGGAGGTGTGTATAACCACTGTGATATCGCGAGTAATATCATCCTCTCTCCCTGAATATAAGAAACAATATCACAGGAGGATGTACACACCCTGTGATATTGGGAGTCACATCATTTTCTCTCCCTCTGGGTATTCGGAAAAATATCACAGTGGATATGTACACCCCCTGCGATATTGCCACGAGTATCATCGTCTCCCTCCCAGGATATAGGGAACAATATCGCAAGGGGGTGTACATCCCCTGCAATACTGGGAGTAATATCTTCCTCTCCCCTGCTGGATATTAGGAACAATGTCACAGAAGGGGTGTACACCCCCTGCTCTATTGAGAGTGATATTGTCCTCTCCGTCCCTGGATATTAGGAACAATATCACTAGGGAGGGTACATCTCCTGCAATATTGAGACTAATATCATCCTCTCGCCCCCTAGATATTAGGAATCATATCATAGGCGTGGTGTACACCCACTGCGAAATCGGAAGAAATAGCATCCTCTCCACCTTTGGATGTTACGGACAATATCACGGGGGAGGTCTACGCAACCTGCCACATTGGGAGTCATATCATCCTCTCCCACCCAGTATATAAGGAACAAGATGACCGAGTGGATGTACACCTACTGCGATAGTTTCAATAATGTTATCCTCTACAACCTGGCTATCAGGAATAACATCATAGAGGGGTGTACACTTTCTTCGATATTGGGAGTAATCTCATCCTCTCCCCGCCGGATATCAGGAACAAGTCTATTAATTATTAAAATTAATACATATAATAAAAATTAATAGTAATCATCGTTATTAATAATCACAGTAAAGATAGTAAAACTTAATACTGGTTAAAATGTTAACGGTTAGTACAAATAATGGTAATATCACTGTTAATAATAAAATAATGATATCAGCAGTTAATATCACTTAAATCAATACTAAGAGATGCTAGTAATAAAATAATAATTAATATTAAGAACTAATAATATTGTTAAATGACATTAATATTAATAATTAATTTTAAGCATGCCTAATCATATATTTAACAAAAGTATGCATAATTAATAATGGTATCCTATTAATTAATAATATCATTGATAATTATCAAAATTGATCATTGATGTTTAATAATTAATCATATTATTACTCCTAATACTGCAGGGGGTGTACACCTACCTGTGATGTTGTTCCTAATAGCCAGGGACAAAGAGCATGATATTACTTTTAATATCGCAGTAGGTGTACATTCACCCTGTGACACTGATCCTAATATCTAGGGGGGCAGAGTATGACATGACTCCCAACAAAGCAATGAATGGACAGCCACCTGGTGATATTGCTCCTAATATTCACGGAAGAAGCATATGATATTACTCCCAATATCGCAGGGAGGGTACAGCTCTTCTGTGATATTGTTCCTAGTATCCGGAGGGGGAGAGGATGATAATTCTAGTATCGCAGGCTGTGTTAACCCGCCCTGTGATATTGTAATTAATATCCTAGAAGGGAGAGGATGATATGACTTCCCATAGAGCAGGAGGCGTACACCCAGCTTGGGATATTGTTCCTAATATCCATGGAGAGGAGAGGCT
>NW_020265424.1:0-8186 GCF_003255815.1 Theropithecus gelada | reverse complement strand
AAAAAAAATTTAAACACTTACTGAGGCATGGTGGTGCATGCCTGTAGTCCCAGCTACAATGGGAGGCTGTGGTAGGAGGGTCACTTGAACTTGGAATATTGGGACTGCAGTGAGTGGTGATCAAGCCTCTGCACTCCAGCCTGGGTAACAGAGCGAGACTCTGTCTCATAAGTAAAACGTTCTGTATAGATTCCCATAGAATTGAGTTAGACATCAGGCATAGAATTATTAGCCACTTGATGTCTGCCTTGAGTGTAAAACATGTAATAAGGGGCAGCTTTAAACCATTTCCATCGATAGCCTCTAACTTCTCAGGAAGGTTCTTATTTCATGAATTTCTAAGCAAGAGACTACCTGGATTAAGACATTTGGTGGATACCATTTTGAGATGAGGAATCTCAATTGGGAAGCAGGGAGACCTCTACTTGACTGGAGCTGCCAATGATATAGTTGAGTGTCCCCCTGAAAGAAACTTTAGAACAAGACTTTCATCATGCCACATCTCTATGGAAAAGGAAATTCTTTAAAAGAAAACAAAGGCAAACAATTGATAATCTGATTCTCATGGGAAAGTTTTCGTTATAAAGGAAACAAGGGCTGGGTGCCATGGTTCATGTCTGTAATCCCAACACTTTGGGAGGCTAAGGTGGGTGGGTTACCTGAGGTCAAGAGTTCAAAAACAGCCTGGCCAACATGGTGAAACCCTGTCTCTACTGAAAATACAAAAATCAGCCAGGTGTGGTGGTGTGCACCTGTAGTCCCAGCTGCTTGGGAGGCTGAGGCAGGAGAATCCCTTGGACTCAGGAGGTGGAAGTTGCAGAAAGCCAAGACGGCACCACTGCACTCCAGCCTGGATGACACAGTGTGACTTCATATCAACAAAAAATGAAAAACAAAGAAAAACAGTGTATACTGGTCCAAAAAAGAAGAAAGAAAGAAAAAAAGGACAAAGTATACTGGTCAGTATCGTCACAGTGAGATAGTCCCTCTTTGAGATTAGAAAATAACAGTATTCTCAAAGTAGCATCAATAAGAACCAATGTAAAATAGACAAGATTCACTATCTACAAAAGTCATCTGCACCAAGTAGCAACGTATGAGTGTGTGGTTGAGAATATGGTCTATAATATGTGTCCTAGAAGGAAGAGGCCTCAAGAGAAAGGTCAGAGCTGGAAATGTAGATTAGGGAATCTAGGTCAAAGTTTTGAGGTTTTTCAGACGCCCGAGAGAATTTAAAAAGTGAAATAGCATCCGGGTGTGGTATCTCATGCCTTTAATCGAAGCACTTTGGGAGGTCAAGGCAGGCAGATCATGAGGTCAGGAGTTCAAGACCAGTCTAGCCAACATAGTGAAATCCCATCTCTACTAAAAATACAAAAAATTAGCCAGGTATGGTAGCACATGCCTGTAATCCTAGCTGCTTGGGAGGCTGAGGCAGGAGAATCACTTGAACCCAGGAGGTGGAGGCTGCAGTGAGCCAAGATCATGCCACTGCACTCCAGCCTGGGTGACAGTGGGAGAGTCCATCTCAAAACAAAAAACAAAAACTAAACAAAACAAAAACCGGAAAGGAGTAGAGCTGAACAACACAGGTTGCTGCATTTAGAAATGAAGTGGGGTCAGAGGAGCAGAGGGAGCATTTGGTCACCGCTCGCAGTTGCTGCTGAGTAAAGCGGAGTAAAGTCCTTGANCCTTCTATCGCTGATGGACATCTGGGTTGATTCCATGTCTTTACTGTTGTGAACGGTGCTGCAGTGAACATACAAATGCATGTATCTTTATAATAGAGTAATTTACATTCCAACATATGGTAATTTTAAATCAGTTTTGGGATTAAAAATCACATAATTTGGGAAAATATTAATAATGAAAAAACCCAAATTGTGCCAAAATATGTTGAGAAAATAGAGGATAAATATATCTTTTCAGATTTTAAATGCATCAGGCTCTTAGTTAATCTTCCCCAGAACTGGGAAGACCTAGAAGGGGAGAGATTGGGCTACATTAATGAGGGCCATTTCAATCTCTTGGCCCTGCAGCGGCCATTTCAAAATAAGTCAAAAAATATATTTAGGGGTTAAATATTTTTATTTCCTTCAGCTTCTTCTCTCTGTGATGCTGGACCGGAATCGGGTTAGAAAGTGAGCCACATTATAAGAGTTAATAAAACCCATCTGATGAGATTTTATAGTTTGAAGTGTGTGATTCCCAGACCCTGTGGATAGAAATTGGAGCCAAAGAAAACAAGGTCTCATTCCTCAATATAAATCTCTCAGTGCTTTAAGCAGTGAAAGAAAGATTTTTCATTTAATTTTACTGAGTTGATACTAATGAAAAGAATAGTTTTCAAAACATGAATCCTTTTTTCTATAAAAAGGACATGCTGTTGATTCTCTTAGGCCTTGACCTCTGGCCAGTGATCTGAAACCAAGCAATATCTGTCTCCAGATCACTAGTACCAAAATCACTAGTACCAAATTAATTTGGGGTGGAGAATAACAGGTTTATTGAGAAATAGTGAGCACACCATGCAATTCACTAATTATAATATACAATTCATTGACTTTCATATTTTGAGAGAGTTCTGCAGTCCTCATTACAATCAATTTTAGAACGTTTTCATCACCCTAAAAACAAACCCCACATTATTTAGCCATCTTCACTAGTTTCCCCTTCCTCCCTCAGCCCTAGGGAACCACCCACCTTCTTTGTATAGATTTGCCTATAAGCCTCTGAAATAAAAAGCAAGCGGTCTACAGTGACTGGCTTATTTCACTTAGCATAATTTTTCATGCTGCATCTGTGCTGTAGCAGGTATTGATGCAGAGTTTTTGCTCCTTAGTTCAGCTAAATCTGGGTTCTTCTGTCATGACCAGGAAAAATTAAACACGAAGACACATTGAAGGGTGAGGAGGACAGAATTTATTAAGTGAAAGGAAAGTGCTCAGCAAAGAGACGCGTCCTGCAAACAGGTTTCCACCTCACAATTGAATACCAGGAGCACAAGAGCTGAAGTGGTCAGGCTCCTCCCCTGCATAAGGCGGGAATTCCTGGTGACTCCTCCCCATCCCGCCAGTGCTTGTAGGCCTCCAGTCCTCTGCCGGCAGGCCCAGGCAAGACAAGTCCAGGTTCCCTTATCTGCACATAACATTGCAGAAATATCTATTCAAAATCTTTGCCCATTTTTTAAATTGGGTTATCTTGTTGTTTATGAATGGCAGACATTCTTTATATGTCCTATATATGTAAGTCCCTTATCAGATATATGCTTCTCAAATACTTTCTTCCACTCAGTGTCTTACCTTTTCACTTCTTGATACTGTCTTCTCAGACACAGCAGTTTTCAATTTTGAAGTCCATTGAATCCATTTTTCCTTTGGAGTCATAGCTAAGAAAACACTGCGAAATGCAGTCACAAAGATTTATTCCAGGGTTTTCTTCTGAGGGTTTTATAGTTTTAGCTGTTACAGTTAACTGTTTTGAGATAATGTTTAAATAAGATATCTGGTCCAGCTTTATTTATTTTTTGCATATGGATACCCAGTTTTCCCAGCACCATTTGTTGAAAAGACTATTCTTTTCCCATTCTGTTCTTTTGTTAACCTTGTATAAAATCAATTGACTGTAAATGTGCAAGTTTATTTTTAGATTATCAACTCTTAGCTTGTTTATGTCTATTATTATGCCAAGGCCAAATCAAATTTAGTGAGGAGTTTTTTTCCATCATATTGCATATTACCAGATGTCTTATGTCATAATAAAAATTAAATTTAGTGGAATATCTTTAACTTCACTTTTTGTGTCTCGAAGAGGTCTCTGGCCAGCTTATACCTTACTTAGTCTAAGACATGATGGGAAGTCAGGCTTACAAGACACACTTGATTTCTTTTTTTCTCCATTCCAACCTTTAGTCTCTTTTCCATTGCTCCACTCTATAGTTATATTTGCGGAAAGTTTTGATCACAGGATATGCTGACATAGTCTAATATTTAGTGCATTATGTTTTGCTAATTCATTGTACTTCATAGAATCTTCCATAGCTGTCTACCATCCAGGAAGGAGAAGTTTAAGTCTGAGCTGCCAGCTTTCCTCAGTGGAAATCAAGTGAAGTCATCATCTTTCAGTTCGCAGATCCTCTTTCCACCTGGTAGCTGGTTCTCTTGGGTAGCATTGTGGCTAATACTTTTCTGGGTGCCAATCTTGCATTCTCAGAAACCACAGTTCCCTGTATTGACCTCCTTTTGCTGAAACAGAGATGCACAGCTCTGCTTTCTAGCTCAGTAGACGATTCTTGGAATATAAAGTTTAATTCATTCCAAGAAAGTCTTAGGAGTGCAGCACTTCAAAATCAGGTAATGTTCAGGCAATTTATCAGAGACACATAGTAGATTAGTATTTTGACTTTTGAAATTTCAGAGTGTGCTATAGAGACACATTGTGGCATAACATAGAGATGGGATGGTCTTAACTTCTCCATACAAACAAGCTTGAAGTAAGGTGAAGGAGAAATTGCATTTGATGTCTTAGCACTCAAAGCGTGCTGTTTATTTTACTTCTTTGAAGACTAAAAATCATTCCATAATGTTCTCCTTATTTCCTCATGAGAAAAGGAAAATGAAAATTGAACACTAGATCAATTAATAAACACTCAAAGCTTCTTCTTTTAGAATTTTAGTTCATTGAAATCAGGTAAATGTCTGATTTTGGTTATGTAACCAAGTATTTCTAGTTGTTTCTCAAATCATATGTCTTCTTGCTTCCCAATCTGGTCTCCTAACTTGAGGGGAAATTGTAAGGAGACACCCTGGCCTTGTTATCAGAGCTCATAATTGAAGGGGGTTTTAGGAAAAGTTCCTCCTCAGCAGCTTATGTCTCTCTCCTGGTTATCTGTTGCTTCTCAGTAATGTTTGCCATCAGTGAATAAATCTCAACATTTATTAGATCCTACTTTAAAGGAGACTCTTTTCTGCTACACAAGTTATGTTTCCTGTTTTCTCTTTTAACCTTTATTTTTCTAACAATTACCCAGAGTTTTGTGACTTACAAGAAAAACATTTCGTTTGTTCATGAACCTGTGGTTTGGAAAAAGCTTGGCCAGGAGGGCTTGTCTCTGCTCCCCTCAGCTTCTCTAGGAACAGCTTATCATTTGGGGAAATGGAATCATCTGAAGCTTTGCTCACCCACGTGTTTGATGGCTGATACTGGCCATTGGCTGGAACCTTGGTTGGGGCAGGCAGCATGAACACTGACCCTGGCACTGCCAGGCTGTCTTTGTGGCCTGATTTCTCTCACAATCTGGGGGCTGAGTTCGAAGGGAAAGCAGTCTGAGATAGGGAAGCCACATGGCATCCCTTTTACTGCATTCTATTCATTAGAAGGAAGTCAATAAGGTTGGCCCATATTCTGTTTTTAAATGGGATGAATATAGCCTCGCTTTTGTTTTAATTGACATGTATATGTGTATATATATATATACACACACACACACACACACACACACACACATAATTATGGCCATAGAGTGACATTTTGATACATGTACATAGTGTGTAATGATCAAGCTAACTAGCACATTTACTACTTCAGTCATTTTTCATTTCTTTGAATTAAGAACATTCAAAATCTTCTGGCTTTTAAAAAACATACTATAAACCATAGCCATATTCACCCCACAATACCACAGAACACCGGAACTCATTCCTCTTATCTAACTGTAATTCTCTATCCATTAACCAGCCTTCCCTCTCCTACTTCCCTGAGCTTTTTTGTTGTTGTTAAGAGACAGGACCTTGCTAGTGTAGTCTGGGCTCTGGGCAACTGTAGTCATCCAGATTGGAGACAGTGGTTTGATCATAGTTCACTGTAGCCTCAAACTCTTGGGCTCACATGATCCTCACACCTCAGCCTCCTGAGCAGCTGGGATTATGGGCATGCAGCACTGCACCTGTCTGATTTTTGACTTTGTAGAGATGTCTCCCTATGTTGTCCAGGGTGCTCTGGAACTTTTGGCCTCAAGTGATTCTCCTGCCTTGGTCTTTTAAAGTGCTAAGAAATAACAGGCATCAGCCATGTTCCCCAGCCCTCAGTTTTTCTTCAGCTCCCACACATGAGTGAGAATGTGCAGTATTTATCTGCACTTAACATAACATCCCTCAGACTGATCCACGTGGCCACAAATAACAGGGTTTAATTCCTTTATATGGTGAATAGTATTCCATTGTGTATGTGTACCACAGTATTTTGTCCATTCATTTGGTGGTGGACATATAGGTTGATTTGATACATTAGCTGTTGTGAATAGTGCTACAATAAACATGTGAGGACAGGTATCCTTGTGATCTCTTGTTTTCTTTTCTGTTGCCTGAATACCCAGTAGTGAGGTTGCTGGGTCCCTGGGCAGTCCCATTATTAGATTTTTGAGAAAAACTCGTGTTGTTTTCTGTAGTGGCTGCACTAATTTACCTTCCCACCAACAGCATGTAAGAGTTTCCTGTTCTCTGGAGCCTCACCAGCTTTTGTTATTTTTATATCTTTTCAATGATAGCAATGTATTCAAATTGAAGCAAGATTATATCACATTGTAGATTTGATTTATATTTCCCTGAGGATTAGTGATACTGAACATTTTAAAATTTATTTGTTGGCTATTTGTATTTCTTTTTTCTAAAAACAAGTATAGTTAGATATTTTGTTCGACTTTGAACTCAGATTTTTTTTTTAACAGTCAAGTTGTTTGAGTTTCTTGTACATTTTACATATTAGTCCCTTATCAGATGAACAGTTGACAATATTTTCTCCCACTCTACAGGTTTTCTCTGCACTCAGTTGTTTGCTGGCCAGAAGCTCTTTAGCTCAATGTACTACCATTGGTCTCTCATTTGTTTTTTCCTATGCTTCTGATGTCTTACCCATAAAAATCTTTGTGCAGACTAATGTCCTCAAGCATTTTCCCTATATTTACTTACAGTAGTTTGATAATTTGGGGCCTTACATTTCAGTCTTCAATTGATTATGAGTTTCTTTTTCATATGATGTTACAGAGGAAGCTAGTATCATTCTTCCCCATATGGATATTTAGTTTTCCCAGTGCCATTCATTTGAAGAGACTGCCCTTTCCCCAATGTATGTTCTTGGCACCTTAGTCCAAAATCAGTTGGCTTTAAATATGTGGATTTATTTCTGGGTGCTGTATTCTATGGCCTTTACCCCAAGAATCATGACTTCTTAAAATGCAATTCAAATTGTCCTGAAACATTTGCAGTCTAAGGAAAGGCTTATGGCATTGAATCCTTATTTACAGGATTCATTATTTTGTGTCTTTTTGAAATATGGTCTTTGTCTGTCATCCAGGCAGAAGTGCAGTGGTGTGGTCATAATTCACTGCAGCCCTGAACTCTGGGTACAAGCCATCGTTTTGCCTCAGTCTCCCAACTAGCTGGCTCTACATGCATGAGCCACCATGCCCAGATAATTAAAAATAAGTATATATATATATACACACACACACATACACACACACATACACACACACACACACACATATATATATAGACATGGGAGTATCACTATTTTGCTCTTGCTGATCTCAAATTCCTGGCCTCCAGTGATCTTTCTGCCACAGCCTCCTAAAGTGCTGGGATTACCGGCATGAGCCACCATCCCTAGTATAGAGTATTAAATTATTTTCAAAGTCTTATTCCCAGAGCCATTTATTGACTTTGGCCTAAATCACCCACTATGGTATGTCTGACACTGTTTTGACATATTATGGGGAGTGAGGATGAGGGAGGGGGTTAGACACTTTTCACTGAGAGATCACTTAGTGCCATTGAAGGAGGAACAGAAATGTATTATCAGGAAAATAAAAGTCAGATGAAGTGCAAAAGTTCTCTGGAAAGATGATGACAGTAAAGCATATATTTTTGTGACTCATGGTAGCTTTAACTTTGCTCTTAAAATTCAGAATAATTTAAGGCTTTACATTTGAAGAATGTACTGTGTTACAGATAACGTTTTATTGCAAGTAAATACTTTTCAAAATTTGCTATTAGTTTTGTATTAGATTATTCTTAGCCTATATCAAACTATATTATTTTATTCATGCAGTTTGATGATCTTATGGCAGAGAAGGAAGCTGTATCTTCAAAATATGTCAATTTGGTGAAAGACAATCAAGTTCTTCAACA
>NW_020265423.1:0-1915 GCF_003255815.1 Theropithecus gelada | reverse complement strand
AATTATTAATTTACGCTTACTAGGTTACCTATGACAATGAACTTTCTGACATTGAAAACTCAAAGGTAAGTAATAGCTACAATGTATTTCCCTATATAGTTGATATTTTACTAGATTCTACATGCTACTAGAACATTCAAGTAAACATAGTAGTTAAGATAGAGCAATGAGAATAAAATATTTCAAAATCTAATTGCCCTAATAACATTAATTTAATGTGATGTTAATATATTTTATATAATTAACATCATATAACAAATTGTATAATAAAATGTGCTTTATTATGACAAAACTATTCTTCCTTGGCTGGATTTACAAACAGCTGACAGCAGTTACTTGCCCTTGACTTTTGTGGAGACCACAATCTGCTGGTTTACATTATTAATTTGTTTAGAGACTCATTTTCCTAATTAACTGAACTGAGGCAAAACTTCCCAACTTCCAGAAATTAATGATATTTTATTCACTGAGTATTCCAGATAAAAAGGGAATTTTTGCTAGGATTTCGATAATTGTCTTAATTTGCTTCATAGCTTTCTACTTACCATCATTAGAGTTTAAGAGAGGTAGTTAGGAACCAGGTGTGTATTCTAACAGGCACAGGTCATCAGCTGAATATATCTATAGCTGATTCAGCCTGTGTTAAGTGTCTCCTCGGTAAAATATGTGCACATGATTGCACTGTTGAAGGTGCATTATCAATAAAGATACCATGAAATTGCAAATCAATTCATAAAACACTCAAACTTTTTCTGAAGAATAGCTTTCTCTGTGTTTTAATTATTTTCTCAATGATAACGTTAGCTTTAAAAAGACACACTGAGGTGCCCCAATGCTTCCTCTCTTTGTAAGTTGTATCTTGGTAAGTATTCAGAACAAAAAATAAGCATACAAATTCTTTAAACTTCGTTGTGGTAAAAGCTAAGACACAAATACACACACACTAGCCTAGGCCTACACTGGGTCAGGATCATCAATGTCAGTCTCCCATCTCCACATCTTGTCCCACTGGAAGGTCTTCTGAAGCAATACCACACATGGAGCTGTCATCTCCCATGGCAACAAGGTCGTCTTCTGAAATATCTCCTGAAGGACCTGCCTCAGGCTGTTTTACAGTTAACTTTTTTAAATATAAGTAGAAGGAATGCATTCTAAAAAAAATGCCAAAAACCATAGTACACTAAATACATAAACCAGTAACACAGTTGCTCATTATCATTATCAACTTTTATGTATTATGTACTTTTTTATTTTTATTTTTTGAGACTGAGTCTCGCTCTGTCACCAACTCTGGAGTGCAGTGGCGTGATCTCAGCTCACTACAAGCTCCATCTTCCGGGTTCACGCCATTCTCCTGCCTCAGTCTCACAAGTAGCAGGGACTACAGGGGCCTGCCACCACCCCTGGCTATTTTTTTCTATTTTTAGTAGAGACGGGGTTTCACCGTGTTAGCCAGGATGGTCTCGATCTCCTGACCTCGTGATCTGCCCGCCTCGGCCTCCCAAAGTGCTTGGATTACACGTGTGAGTCACCACGCCTGGCCTGTATGTGTTATACTTTTACAGAAAGAGGAGCTCAGTAGGTTTGTTTATGCCATCATCACCACAAACACGTGAGTACTGCCTTGCATTACAAGGTTAAGATGGCTATGTTGTCACTAGGCAATGAGAATATTTCAGTTTCATTATAATTTTATAGGACTACCCTGATACATGCAGGTCATGGCTGGCAAAATGTTGTTATGCAGTGCATGACTATATTACATTGGAAGATATGGAGATAATATGCTGACACTCCCACCTGGTTCATGCGCCAGCAGGAGGAGGTCGCCCTCCAGAGACTGCAAGAGAAGGGGTAGAACTCCTCATTGCCCTGGCTGTTCCTCCACCACTTTCACTGAGACTGTGGTACAGCA
>NW_020265422.1:0-1915 GCF_003255815.1 Theropithecus gelada | reverse complement strand
CTTTCCCCTCAACAAGCCTTTCGCTAAGACAGTTCTTGTGGAATTGGCAAAGTGATATTTGGAAGCCCTTAGAGGGCTATGGTGAACAAGGAAATATCCTCAGCTGAAATCTGGAAAGAAGCTTTCTGAGAAACTGCTCTGTGATGTGTGACTTCCACTCACAGAGTTACATCTGTATTTCGTGGATCTCTTTGCTAGCCTTATTTCCGTGGAATCTGAGAATAGATATTTCGGATCCCTTTGAAGACTATAGGGCCAAAGGAAATATCCTCCGATAACAAAGAGAAAGAAGCTTTCTGAGAAACTTCTTTGTTATCTGTGAAATCATCTCACAGAGTTACAGCTTTCCCCTCAAGAAGCCTTTCGCTAAGACAGTTCTGGTGGAATTGGCAAAGTGATATATGGAAGCCCTTAGAGGGCTATGGTGAAAAAGGAAATATCCTCAGATGAAATACGGAAAGAAGCTTTCTTAGAAACTGCTTAGTGTTCTGTTAATTCATCTCACAGAGTTACGTCTTTATTCCGTGGATCTCATGGTTAGACTTATTTCTCTGGAATCTGAGAACAGATATTTCGGATCACTTTGAAGAATATTGGGCCAAAGGAAATATCCTCAGATAACAAAGAGAAAGAAGCTTTCTTGGAAACTTCTTTGTGTTCTGTGAAATCATCTCACAGAGTTACAGCTTCTCCCTCAGGAAGATTTCGCTAAGACAGTTCTTGAGGAATTGGCAAAGTGATATTTGGAGGCACATAGAGGGCTATGGTGAAAAAGCAAATATCCTCAGATGAAATCTGAAAACTAGCTTTCTGAGAAACGGCTTAGTGTTCTGCTAATTCAGCTCACAGAGTTACACCTGTATTTCGTGGATCTCCTTGCTAGCCTTATTTCTGTGGAATCTGAGAACAGATATTTCAGATAACTTTGGAGACTATAGGGCCAAAGGAAATATCCTCCGATAACAAAGAGAAAGAAGCTTTCTTGCAAACTTCTTTGTATTCTGTGAAATCATCTCACAGAGTTACAGCTTTCCCTTCAAGAAACCTTTCGCTAAGACAGTTCTTGTGGAATTGGCAAAGTGATATTTGGAAGCCCTTAGAGGGCTATGGTGAAAAAGGAAATATCCTCAGATGAAATCTGGAAAGAAGCTTTCTGAGAAACTGCTCTGTGATGTGTGACTTCCACTCACAGACTTACATCTGTATTTCGTGGATCTCTTTGCTAGCCTTATTTCTGTGGAATCTGAGAACAGATATTTCGGATCCCTTTGAAGACTATATTGACAAAGGAAATATCCTCCGATAAAAAAGAGAAAGAAGCTTTGTGAGAAAATTCTTTGTGTTCTGTGAAATCATCTCACAGAGTTACAGCTTTCACCTCAAGAACCCTTTCGCTATGAAGTTCTTGAGGAATTGGCAAAGTGAAATTTGGAAGCCCATAGAGGGCTAGGATGAAAAAGGAAATATCCTCAGATGAAATCTGTAAAGAAGCGTTCTGAGAAATTGCTTAGTGTTCTGTTAATTCATCTCACAGAGTTACATCTGTATTTCGAGCATGTCTTTGCTAGACTTATTTCTGTGGAAACTGAGAACAGTTTTTTCGGATCCCTTTGAAGACTATTGGGCCAAAGGAAATATCCTCCGATAGCAAAGAGAAAGAAGCTTTCTTGGAAACTTCTTTGTGTTCTGTGAAATCATCTCACAGAGTTACAGCTTCTCCCTCAAGAGGCCTTTCGCTAAGACAGTTCTTGTGGAATTGGCAAAGTGATATTTGGAGACCCATGGAGGGCTATGGTGAAAAAGGAAATATCCTCAGATGAAATCTGGAAAGAAGCTTTCTGAGAAACTGCTTAGTGTTCTGTTAATTCGTCTCACAGAGTTGCATCTGTATTTCGTGGATCTCTTTGCTAGCCTT
>NW_020265421.1:0-1915 GCF_003255815.1 Theropithecus gelada | reverse complement strand
ACAGCTGCAAATGCATGAGCTGATGGTGGTGGAATCTGTGAAATTGTCTTCTAATGTGTTCAGTTCTCTCAGTGAGGTAGGGAGCAAGGTCATCAGCGGAAGCAAGAATGGGGAAGGAGGGTTGGATGTGTGAGCATAGAGATAAGGTGTGTAAGAGTTACCCAGGCCAGGAGGAGGCTGAGGGTGAGCTATGCAGGGAGAGGGTGATTGCTGAACATGGTGGGGGCTCCCCAAAAGGTTTGAGTTGTGAAGATAGAGAGAACAGTCAGTGTGCTGTGTGCTGCTCTCCAGCCTCCTGCAGCTCATGGGGGCAGGTGAATGTAGGCAGAGGTGGAATTCACCAGCTGTGTAGTTTTGCCAAGCAAATGTAACAATGCAAGGGAGAGACAAGGGAGGGATGGAAATTATTTACTATAGAATTCAAAATGGGTGAGGAGGGAGAAGAGGACACCCAAGGCTCAGGGACAATGGGTAGATGGCAGGATCACTAGATTGAGAATCCCAGGGTGGGGGGTGCCGGGGGATCAAAGGATTGCTGAAATTGATGTACTCTAGGGTGGACACCAAGCCTGAAAAACAGGTACATATAGAATGAATTATTTGCTGATCTCAAATGACAACATATGATAAAATGATAGTATCTGTGCCCTCAGAGCCTGTGGCCACCCTGCAAGGGGATGAGTGGGAAGACAGAGAGTGGAAAGTGTGAGACTGAGAGTATATAAGTGCTGGGGTTCTTTGCCATGATAAGGCCTAGATGACAAGTGCACAGGGCCCAGGCACAGCAGAGGAGAAGGTCATGGAGGAGAGGAGTTTTAGGATCTCAGATGCCAGGGAGTGAGGGCATCTTCTCTGCTGTATGGGTGTCTATTGCTGTCATAAAATTACCACAAGCCGAGTGGCTTGAAGCAGCGCCTCTTTGTCACGTCACAGATGTATGGGTTGCAAGTCCAGTCTCATAGGGCTAAGATCAAGGTATGGGCAGGTCTGTGTTCCTTCCTGGAGACTCTGGGGAAAAATCCACTCCCAAGTTTATTCAGGCTGTTATCTGAATTCAGTTCCTTGCAGATAGGACTGAGGTCACTGTTTCTTTTCTGACTGTCATTTGACAGCAACACTTAGCTCCTAGCGCCTTGTCTTGCATCCTTACGCGTGGCCCCTGTGGCACATCCAATGCCCCTGCTTGGAACCTCTGGCTTCCTTTCCTGTGTCTCCTCTTCCTCCCTCTTCTGCAACATCTCTGACTCCAGCCAGAGCAGACTCTGTGCTTTTAATGGCTCATGTGATTTGATTGGTCCCATGCAAATAGTCCAGGAGAATCTCCGTATTTTAAGGTCCTTAATCTTCATTACATGAGTAATATCCCTTTTGCCATGTAATGCAAGGTGTTCACAGGTTCTAAGGATTGAGGTTGGACTTCTTTGGGGTCCATTATTCAGCCGACCACATCTGCATATGTTAAAGTCATCAATATCAAGGAGACAGAACTGCTGGAGAGGGAGCCAGGGAACCAGGAGCTACAAGTCAGGATTGAGAGGAACACCCTGGGGCCCACAGGGAATGGCTACAATGAAGGGAGTGGGGCCCTAATCTGATGACAGCTTAGGGAGGTTTGGGAGGAGGGAGGCAGAAAGGTCTTAAAACCACAATGAGAAATGAGTCCAAAGGTACAAGTCCCTGGGGAAAGTCCCCATGTGGGAGGACTTCTGAAGGGTCTGTGTCCTCCGGGAAACCCAGGTTCCTGCTGGAGCTGCGAGATCAGGAACATCCTGAGAGAGGATGTGGAGTTTTTCCTGATCAAGGACTGAGAGTTCCAGGGGGTGCAGTGGAAAGATTTCTGGAGTTGGGGTGGGAGGATGAGGGGGACGGAAGAGGGGTGTGCAGAGCCTTTTGAGGATGCGAGTTCAGGGTGTTT
>NW_020265420.1:0-1915 GCF_003255815.1 Theropithecus gelada | reverse complement strand
GTAGCTGGGACCACAGGCAAGTGCCACCATGCCCAGCTGATTTTTTTGTAGAGATGAAGTTTCGCCATGTTGCCCAGGCCGCTCTTGAACTCCTGAGATAAGTGATCCACCAGCCTCAGCCTCCCAAAATGCTAGGATTTTAGGCGCGAGCCACACTGCACCTGTACCCTTCTTAACGTGAACTTAAAGTGTTTGTAATGAGCCAACCGTTGTAAGGTTTTTGAACTTCTTATAGAAAGTCAGATTCAAATACAGTTATTTAGACAAAGATGGCTTAGTATGGAAATACGCATGAGCATATTTTCCTGCCAGATTTGTGGTTAGAAAAGAAGCAAGTTTTCCTCCTAGAGTGGAAGGAAGAAAATAAAGAAAAGAAGCAAGCTATTCAAGAAGAAGGTAATATAGTGGTAGCTTTTTGTTGAGACCAGTCACCAGCCTGGAACTTTCTTTAGTAAATAATTAGATTCATCGAATAAAATGTTCAACCGAGCTTGATGCAATCTCATAGTTACAAAACACTCTTGCCAAAGAAAGTTGCAGTCTTAATATCTGTAATCGAATCATTTCCTGTTTAGGCTTGCAGGTGGGGAACCATCTGAAACTGCAGTCCTGTAAGATTAGTTACAAAGAAAACGCCTTGGTGGGAGAAGCCTTGATGATAATATTGAATAGACAGCCTAACAAGTGTGGGGATGAAGAAGGTACCCCAGGACCCTGGGACTAACCAGACTTAAAGGCATAAGTCAGGATCTGCAAGCCTACTCCCTTGGGGTGATCTGAATAAAGCTACTCTAGGGCATTCAGGTATGTGCTGAATACACTCGGGCAGTGGGCCAGGCAGATGGCTCATTCCTGCACCGACCTTCGAAGGCCTGCCAGGTTGAAAAGCTACCACTGGGGAGGCATGGCTGTGCTCTGGCAAGAACAAGAACCAGCATTTCATGTAGCATTTGGTCCTTCCCAGTTGAGGGGGATGCCTTGTGACTAGGTTAATCTCTGAGTCCACTTAGGGCTTGGGATGTATTCTCACAGCCCTTGCTCCTGCTCCATCTTGGAGTTGATTTTTATCATCATTGCCACCTCCTCTAAGTGATTCTTCCAGACCCATAGTTAGCCTCTGAGATGCCACAATTCTCCTCCCTACTCTTCCCCAGCTTGTCTTCATTCAGACCCACATGTTTAGGTTTGACTAAACTTCCATCTAGGAATAGGTAGGAGGCTAAGCAATTTAGGCTGCATTCATGTATCCTGTCATTTGCTTCACTGCATCTCCTTGGCTGTGGTAAAGGAAATTTAGGTTGATACACTCCTTAGACTTCACTGCCCTGCCCCCCTTTCCTTTTGCCCTTTTGATTTTTTTTAAATCTGATACTCAGGCTCTCCTCCCCCCTTCACACACCATTGGAGTCTCCTAAGCTATTTCTGTCAGTTTAATGATCCCCAGCTGTTGCCGCAGTTCGGGCTGTTTTCATGCCCAGGAGAAGCATAGAAGAGCCAGAGGAAAGGGGGTCTTATTTGTTGTCTCTCCTACAGTGTGTCAAACAAATCAAAATCATTTTTCTGAAACCACTACTGAGATTCCTTAGGGATGGATGTTTATACTGGGATGATTTGAAAATCAGGAGGAGGAAAAGTACATGGTAGTATCAGGGACATTTTTTAAATAGGCATTTTGTTGATAGGTTTGGTACTCTGCATCACTCAGAATTATGCTAGAAAATTGGCCGGGCGCGGTGGCTCACGCCTGTAATCCCAGCACTTTGGGAGGCCGAGGCGGGCGGATCACGAGGTCAGGAGATCGAGACCATCCTGGCTAACACGGTGAAACCCCGCCTCTACTAAAAATGCAAAAAATTAGCCGGGCGAGGCGGCGGGCGCCTGTAGTCCCAGCTACTCGGGAGGCTGAGGCAGGAGA
>NW_020265419.1:0-1916 GCF_003255815.1 Theropithecus gelada | reverse complement strand
GGAAGGGAGGAGGGGAAGAGGGCAGGAAGGAGGAAAGGAAGGGAGGAAGCTAATGGTGACTGTTGCACAGAGAAGCTCTCATTTAATTCTTGCAAGATGGGCTGCAGATGTGCCACACAGGGGTGAGAGTCAAAATCTTTAACAGCAGTGTGGCGCCAGTGCTGGCTCATCAGGATGGACACCAGGCATGGAGCTGGGCAGGGTCCTAGAAGCCCCCTGAGCTGTGACAGGAGTTCACCTTTAGGTGCCGGGCGGTGGGGAGGTAGGGGCGAGAAGTGCTGGGTGGGATAGGTGTTTAGCAATCAGCGTGGAAGTATTTCAGCATTCTAACAATATCAGCTCCACAGCGGCAGGGCTCCTCATCTGTTGTGTTTACAGGCATGTCCCCAGTGCCAAGAATGAGCCTGCTGTGTACTAGGGGCTCCATCCTTTGTTGAATGAATGGGTACAGGAGGATGCTGAATGCCAGTTTGGCGCCAGTCCAGGTGAGGGAGTTACTGTCAGTGGTGAGCAGTGGAACACAGAGCTGGGTGATGGTTCCGTGAGTCAGATGCCACACCGAGGCCCTGGGGGTGAGGGTGCAGCTGGGAAGATGCCTGTCCTGGGCCTGCAGGACAGGAAGCATGAGGGGAGCAGGGTCTGGAGGTGGCTCCTGAGCAGGCTTATTGGGGACCCTTCCTTCAAGACCTTGATTTTGGGGTTCCCCTTCTGGGGACTGGTCCCTGGCTGTACCCAGGCTGGCTGGGGGGCTTGGGATGCAGGGGCTGAGGGACAGGCAGAACTCCAGGGGGAGGCCCGGGAGGGTGCACACAAACTCGAGCTTTCTTATTATGAGGCAGAGAAGGGGTTAGAAAGGAAGCCTCATCCCCTGGGTGATCACGAAGGCAGAGACAGATGAGGAGTCTTCTCTGGTGAGGGGGTGGGCCCGGCCCCTCTGTACGTCTGTGGCAGGTGGAGCCTCCTGTGGGCACTCTGTTTCCAAGAGGGTTTTCTGCCTTCAGTGTCTTTGAAATGACCTGGGCAAGGTGAATGGGCCCTCCTGCCTTCTTGCTTTCTCTCCCCCATTCTGCCTAGGAGGACTGGGGTATGGGAGTGTGGGGGGAGGGAGACGGTGGGGGAGCAGAGTGGGGCATAGATGAGGAGAAGATGGCCCAGGTAGGAGCTGCCCTCTTGGCTCTGCCCTCTTGGAGCTGTCCTCTTGGCAGGGCATAGATGAGAAGAAGATGGCCGAGGTAGGAGCTGCCATCTTGGCTCTGTTCTGCCTGAAGAGCAGCTTCTGTTGACCTCTCCAGAAAGGGTGGTGTTTTCTGATCACCTTTCAGCTTCTCAAACCGGGTGGGCTTTGCACAGACGGTGCAGCAGGAAGGAAGGAAGAGTGGATGAGAGAAGGAGCACGCAAGAGAACAGTGAAATTCCTAAACAGGTGGGACACTTCCTGTGAATTCCAGACCCAAAAGTGCCCTGGAGGAGCGCTGGGAGTCAGGGAGCCCTGCTGGGCAGGGCCCGTTTCAGTGCCTTCCAGGGGTCTGGTGTTCTTACCTGTGGGTCCCTTGGAGGCCAGAGGGCCACACCAGCTGCCTGGGCGGCTGCCCCGTCACGTGCAGCTCCTCTCTCCTCCCTCCCTGGGTCTCCAGCCAGACCGCCGGCTTGATGAATTAGCCCCATAGATATTCCGTCGGGAAAGCAAACACATATCATACATATCTTTGACAAGTTATTATTCTCCCTTATCAGGATTCGGGTGCATCCCTCGCCCGCCATTACTCACGCTGCACACCCGCCCTGCCTGGTACTGGGCGCTGAGCTCGCCAAGGTAGCGCCTGGCCAGGCTGGCTGCGTGCCCTGCCCTGCGTCTGGGTTGGGCCGTGAGTGTGTGTGTGTGTGTGTGTGTGTGTGCATGCGTGCGCACATGTGGT
>NW_020265418.1:0-1916 GCF_003255815.1 Theropithecus gelada | reverse complement strand
GCAGAGACATACATAGGCTCAAAATAAAGGGATGGAGGAAGATTTACCAAGCAAATGGAGAACAAAAAAAAGCGGGGGTTGCAATACTAGTCTCTGATAAAACAGACTTTAAACCATCAAAGATCAAAAGAGACAAAGAAGGCCATTACATAATGGTAAAGGGATCAATTCAACAGGAAGAGCTAACTATCCTAAATATATATGCACCCAATACAGGAGCACCCAGATTCATAAAGCAAGTCCTTAGAGACTTACTAAGAGACTTAGACTCCCATACAATAATAATGGGAGACTTCAACACTCCATTGTCAACATTAGACAGATCAACGAGACAGAAAGTTAACAAGGATATCCAGGAATTGAACTCATCTCTGCAGCAAGCAGACCTAATAGACATCTATAGAACTCTCCACCCCAAATCAACAGAATATACATTCTTCTCAGCACCACATCGTACTTACTCCAAAATTGACCATGTAATTTGAAGTAAAGCAATCCTCAGCAAATGTACAAGAACAGAAATTATAACAAACTGTCTCTCAGACCACAGTGCAATCAAACCAGAACTCAGGACTAAGAAACTCAATTAAAACCGCTCCACTACATGGAAACTGAACAACCTGCTCCTGAATGACTACTGGGTACATAACGAAATGAAGGCAGAAATAAAGATGGTCTTTGAAACTAATGAGAACAAAGATACAACATACCAGAATCTCTGGGACACATTTAAAGCAGTGTGTAGAGGGAAATCTATAGCACCAAATGCCCACAAGAGAAAGCAGGAAAGATCTAAAATTGACACTCTAACATCGCAATTAAAAGAACTAGAGAAGCAAGAGCAAACACATTCGAAAGCTAGCAGAAGGCAAGAAATAACTAAGATCAGAGCAGAACTGAAGGAGATAGAGACACAAAAAACCCTCCAAAAAATCAATGAATCCAGGAGTTGGTTTTTTGAAAAGATCAACAAAATTGACAGACCACTAGCAAGACTAATAAAGAAGAAAAGAGAGAAGAATCATATAGATGCAATTAAAAATGATAAAGGGGATATCACCATCGACCCCACAGAAATACAAACTACCACCAGAGAATACTATAAACACCTCTATGCAAATAAACTGGAAAATCTAGAAGAAATGGATAATTTCCTGGACACTTACACTCTTCCAAGACTAAACCAGGAAGAAGTTGAATCCCTGAATAGACCAACAGCAGGCTCTGAAATTGAGGCAATAATTAATAGCCTACCAACCAAAAAAAGTCCAGGACCAGATGGATTCACAGCTGAATTCTACCAGAGGTACAAGGAGGAGTTGGTACCATTCCTTCTGAAACTATTCCAATCAATAGAAAAAGAGGGAATCCTCCGTAACTCATTTTATGAGGCCAACATCATCCTGATACCAAAGCCTGGCAGACACACAACAAAAAAAGAGAATTTTAGACCAATATCCCTGATGAACATCGATGCAAAAATCCTCAGTAAAATACTGGCAAACCGGATTCAGCAACACATCAAAAAGCTTATCCACCATGATCAAGTGGGCTTCATCCCTGGGATGCAAGGCTGGTTCAACATTCACAAATCAATAAACATAATCCAGCATATAAACAGAACCAAAGACAAGAACCACATGATTATCTCAATAGATGCAGAAAAGGCTTTTGACAAAATTCAACAGCCCTTCATGCTAAAAACGCTCAATAAATTCGGTATTGATGGAACGTATCTCAAAATAATAAGAGCTATTTATGACAAACCCACAGCCAATATCATACTGAATGGGCAAAAACTGGAAAAATTCCCTTTGAAAACTGGCACAAGACAGGGATGCCCTCTCTCACCACTCCTATTCAACATAGTGTTGGAAGTTCTGGCTAGGGCAATCAGGCAAGAGAAAGAAATCAAG
>NW_020265417.1:1157-1916 GCF_003255815.1 Theropithecus gelada | reverse complement strand
CTTCTTTGTGTTCTGTGAAATCATCTCACAGAGGTACAGCTTTTCCCTCCAGAAGCCTTTCGCTAAGACGGCTCTTGTGGAATTGGAAAAGTGATATTTGGAAGCCCGTAGAGGGCTATGGTGAAAAAGGAAATATCCTCAGATGAAATCTGTAAAGAAGCTTTCTGAGAAACTGCTGAGTGTTCTGTTAATTCATCTCACAGAGTTACATCTGTATTCCGTGGATCTCTTTGCTACCCTTATTTCTGTGGAATCTGAGAGCAGATATTTCAGATCCCTTTGAGGACTATAGGGCCAAAGGAAATATGCTAAGATAACAAAGAGAAAGAAGCTTTCTGAGAATCTTTTTTGTGTCTGTGAAATCATCTCACAGAGTTACAACTTTCCCCTCAAGAGGCCTTTCGCTAAGACAGTTCTTGTGGAATTTGCAAAGTGATATTTGGAAGCCCATAGACGGCTATGGTGAAAAAGGAAATATCCTCAGATGAAATCTGGAAAGAAGCTCTCGTAGAAAATGCTCTGTGATGTTAGACTTCCACTCACAGAGTTACATGTGTATTTCGTGGATCTCTTTGCTAGACTTATTTCTGTGGAATCTGAGAACAGATATTTCGGATCCCTTTGAAGACTATAGGGCCAAAGGAAATATCCTCCGATAACAAAGAAAAAGAAGCTTTCTGAGAAAATGCTTTGTGTTCTGTGAAATCATCTCACAGAGTTACTGCTTTCCCCTCAAGAAGCCTTTCGCTAAGACAGTTC
>NW_020265417.1:0-1147 GCF_003255815.1 Theropithecus gelada | reverse complement strand
GCCTTTCGCTAAGACAGTTCCTGTGGAATTGGCAAAGTGATATTTGGAAGCCCATAGAGGGCTGTGATGAAAAAGGAAATATCGTCAGATGAAATCTGGAAAGAAGCTTTCTGAGAAACTGCTGAGTGTTCTGTTAATTCATCTCCCAGAGTTACATCTGTATTTCGTGGATCTCTTTGCTTGCCTTACTTCTGTGAAATGTGACAACAGATATTTCGGATCCCTTTGAAGACTATAGGGCCAAAGGAAATATCCTCCGATAACAAAGAGAAAGAAGCTTTCTGAGAAACTTCTTTGTGTTCTGTGAAATCATCTCACAGAGTTACTTCTTTCTCCTAAAGAAGCCTTTCGCTAAAACAGTTCTTGTGAATTGGCCAAGTGATATTTGGAAGCCCATAGAGGGCTATGGTGAAAAAGGAAATATCCTCAGATGAAATCTGGAAAGAAGCTTTGTGGGAAACTGCTGAGTGTTCTGTTAATTCATCTCACAGAGTCACATGTGTATTTCGTGGATCTCTTTGCTAGCCTTATTTCTGTGGCACCTGAGAACAGATATTTCGGATCCCTTTGAAGACTATAGGGCCAAAGCAAATATCCGGCGATAAAAAAGCGAAAGAAGCTTTCTGAGAAACTTCTTTGTGTTCTGTGAAATCATCTCACAGAGTTACAGCTTTTCCCTCCAGAAGCCTTTCGCTAAGACGGCTCTTGTGGAATTGGAAAAGTGATATTTGGAAGCCCGTAGAGGGCTATGGTGAAAAAGGAAATATCCTCAGATGAAATCTGCAAAGAAGCTTTCTGAGAAACTGCTGAGTGTTCTATTAATTCATCTCAGAAAGTTACATCTGTATTTCGTGGATCTCTTTGCTAGGCTTATTTCTCTGGAATCTGAGAGCAGATATTTCAGATACCTTTGAAGACTACAGGGCCAAAGGAAATATGCTCCGATAACAAAGAGAAAGAAGCTTTCTGAGAAACTTTTTTGTGTCTGTGAAATCATCTCGCAGAGTTACAACTTTTCCCTCAAGTGGCCTTTCGCTAAGACTGTTCTTGTGGAATTGGCAAAGTGATATTTGGAAGCCCATAGAGGGCTATGTTGAAAAAGGAAATATCCTCAGATGAAATCTGGAAAGAAGCTCTCGTAGAAAGT
>NW_020265416.1:0-1917 GCF_003255815.1 Theropithecus gelada | reverse complement strand
ATCAGCTGAAGCAACCTAAAGCATCTAGCTAGTGCCCAGCACCCAGCAGGCACAGGGGGGTGCAGTGGGGCTGACAGTGACATCAGTCGAGTCCTGCCAGGCTGGGAGGGAATGGTGAATCCTGCAAGGGGCGGTCTGGAAGGCATAGGTGGAGAAGAGGGGCATTTTTAGACAAAAGCAAGACGAGTGCATTCTTAGGGCAGGAATCTTGCCAGGCTGGGCCTGCTCAGGAGGAAGGGATCTCACAGGGGGATGGGAGGGGTCAGGTGCAGGGAAGGAGCTAGGGCAGGGACACATGGAAATACAATGGGCAGGGGGGGAAAGGTTGGCAAGAAAGGAGAGACACCTTGGGGGAGGGGAGAAGGGCCTCCCTCCTTCCCCCTAGGTGAACAGAAGGGCGGCACTTCAGGCAAGGAGTAAAGGAGGGAGGGGCAAGTAAGGGAAGGGCCCTAGAGGACTGGAGGAAAGAGGGAGGGAGAGGCAGGAGGGGCATAGGCAGGACGAGTGGGAGGTGCTGAGGGAAGGGTGCTGAAGGGGGCCACACTCTATTGGCCACTCTTAGGCCAGCAGCCTAGCCCAGCACCACAGCGACACAAGCCCTAGTCAGGCCAAACTCAGAAGTCAGGGGCCCCAGCCTGGCCATGCAGGGTGCAGAGTAGGGGGCAGCACATGGCAGTCCCAACTTGGTGGTCCAGAAGCTCATGGGTGACCTATATCCAGATCTCATGTTTCTTAAAGAGTGCCGTATGTGTGCTACAGTGCCCAGGCCTACAGCCCCTTGCTCACCTGCAGGTTGAGCTTCTGTGAGGACAAGTGAGGCCAGCGCCTTGGCAGCTGCTGGTGCCTACCATCCCACCCACAGCCAGCACCAGGGCCTAGGTCCCAGTGCTGGCATCCCTTGGGGTGGCCCAGGGAAGGTGGAGGGAAATACACTTTTCCCATCTGGATAGGGCCAGGAGGCAAGAAGCTTGGGGTGCAACAGCTGGGCCCTGCAGGCCAGGAGAGCTGAGAGGTGAAGCCTCCCTTCCTTGTGGGTAGGAGCTAGGGAATGTGATTCCCCAGGAAGTGATGGAGGGTGGGGGGACAGAGTGGACGATATGACAGTGGGGGCTGCAGGCAGAGACTGTGGAGGTCAGACCGTGGCTTCATCCAGGTTGCTAGATGAACCCAAAGGTAGGAGACTTGGGTTCAAATCCGGATTCATCAACTTGGACAAGTCATTTGCTGTCTTTGAACCTGTTTTTTTTGTCCCTGTACTGTACGGGCACCAGACAAGGATAGAGCCTTTCTGGATGTTCCCCCCTAAGTTTTAGGAAAGGAAGCTGGATAGATGGGTGACTGCCAGTGCTGGTGGGGCAGGTGGGCAGCAGTGGGTGCATGGCCCAGCAGAAACGCAGCCTCCGGAGTTCGGGCCCCTTTTCCGAAGCTCACCAGGCTATCTACCCATCTTTTCCTCCTCCTCCCTCGAACTGCCTCCCTCCCCCCGGTCCCTAGCACAGCTCCAGGGCGTCCCTGGAGCAGCCGGAGAATCTGGGTTGCGGTCCACCCCCAGGTGGCGCTGCGCTTCCGCACCAGGTTCAAGTGCACCAGAGGAATGATTACATCATCCAGGGCAGAAACAGCATCCCGCAGGAGCACCGCGGAGGGGCCGCTCACTTGTTGCTCGGGACAGTAGGGAGTGGTTTTTCTCTCTGGCTAAATCATGTTTGAAGTTTGGTAGAAAGGGCTTCCTAAGGTGACACCTTTTTAAGGTGTTGGAGCCTTAAGATTTGGAGGTAGGTTGGGTTCAGGTGAGCGTCCAGTGCTTTCCTGCAGCACCGTCACAGCCTTACTTCAGTGAGGGAAGGAAGGAGAGCTGTTAATGAGAAGCAGTTCTATGGCCTGAAGACCTGGGCTCAAAACAAAACCAACAAACAA
>NW_020265415.1:0-1917 GCF_003255815.1 Theropithecus gelada | reverse complement strand
ATCAGCTGAAGCAACCTAAAGCATCTAGCTAGTGCCCAGCACCCAGCAGGCACAGGGGGGTGCAGTGGGGCTGACAGTGGCATCAGTCGAGTCCTGCCAGGCTGGGAGGGAATGGTGAATCCTGCAAGGGGCGGTCTGGAAGGCATAGGTGGAGAAGAGGGGCATTTTTAGACAAAAGCAAGACGAGTGCATTCTTAGGGCAGGAATCTTGCCAGGCTGGGCCTGCTCAGGAGGAAGGGATCTCACAGGGGGATGGGAGGGGTCAGGTGCAGGGAAGGAGCTAGGGCAGGGACACATGGAAATACAATGGGCAGGGGGGGAAAGGTTGGCAAGAAAGGAGAGACACCTTGGGGGAGGGGAGAAGGGCCTCCCTCCTTACCCCTAGGTGAACAGAAGGGCGGCACTTCAGGCAAGGAGTAAAGGAGGGAGGGGCAAGTAAGGGAAGGGCCCTAGAGGACTGGAGGAAAGAGGGAGGGAGAGGCAGGAGGGGCATAGGCAGGACGAGTGGGAGGTGCTGAGGGAAGGGTGCTGAAGGGGGCCACACTCTATTGGCCACTCTTAGGCCAGCAGCCTAGCCCAGCACCACAGCGACACAAGCCCTAGTCAGGCCAAACTCAGAAGTCAGGGGCCCCAGCCTGGCCATGCAGGGTGCAGAGTAGGGGGCAGCACATGGCAGTCCCAACTTGGTGGTCCAGAAGCTCATGGGTGACCTATATCCAGATCTCATGTTTCTTAAAGAGTGCCGTATGTGTGCTACAGTGCCCAGGCCTACAGCCCCTTGCTCACCTGCAGGTTGAGCTTCTGTGAGGACAAGTGAGGCCAGCGCCTTGGCAGCTGCTGGTGCCTACCATCCCACCCACAGCCAGCACCAGGGCCTAGGTCCCAGTGCTGGCATCCCTTGGGGTGGCCCAGGGAAGGTGGAGGGAAATACACTTTTCCCATCTGGATAGGGCCAGGAGGCAAGAAGCTTGGGGTGCAACAGCTGGGCCCTGCAGGCCAGGAGAGCTGAGAGGTGAAGCCTCCCTTCCTTGTGGGTAGGAGCTAGGGAATGTGATTCCCCAGGAAGTGATGGAGGGTGGGGGGACAGAGTGGACGATATGACAGTGGGGGCTGCAGGCAGAGACTGTGGAGGTCAGACCGTGGCTTCATCCAGGTTGCTAGATGAACCCAAAGGTAGGAGACTTGGGTTCAAATCCGGATTCATCAACTTGGACAAGTCATTTGCTGTCTTTGAACCTGTTTTTTTTGTCCCTGTACTGTACGGGCACCAGACAAGGATAGAGCCTTTCTGGATGTTCCCCCCTAAGTTTTAGGAAAGGAAGCTGGATAGATGGGTGACTGCCAGTGCTGGTGGGGCAGGTGGGCAGCAGTGGGTGCATGGCCCAGCAGAAACGCAGCCTCCGGAGTTCGGGCCCCTTTTCCGAAGCTCACCAGGCTATCTACCCATCTTTTCCTCCTCCTCCCTCGAACTGCCTCCCTCCCCCCGGTCCCTAGCACAGCTCCAGGGCGTCCCTGGAGCAGCCGGAGAATCTGGGTTGCGGTCCACCCCCAGGTGGCGCTGCGCTTCCGCACCAGGTTCAAGTGCACCAGAGGAATGATTACATCATCCAGGGCAGAAACAGCATCCCGCAGGAGCACCGCGGAGGGGCCGCTCACTTGTTGCTCGGGACAGTAGGGAGTGGTTTTTCTCTCTGGCTAAATCATGTTTGAAGTTTGGTAGAAAGGGCTTCCTAAGGTGACACCTTTTTAAGGTGTTGGAGCCTTAAGATTTGGAGGTAGGTTGGGTTCAGGTGAGCGTCCAGTGCTTTCCTGCAGCACCGTCACAGCCTTACTTCAGTGAGGGAAGGAAGGAGAGCTGTTAATGAGAAGCAGTTCTATGGCCTGAAGACCTGGGCTCAAAACAAAACCAACAAACAA
>NW_020265414.1:0-1917 GCF_003255815.1 Theropithecus gelada | reverse complement strand
AAGGTGTGGCCAGGCTGGGGAACCACCGAATTAGAGGCTGACCTGGTTTCAGCCCCAGCCCTGCCACTAACTGGCTTTGTGAGCGTGGGCAAGTCACTCAGCCTCCCTAGGCCTCAGTGACATCCCTAAAAGCAAGAATGCTGCTTTCTTGCTGTTGTGATGGTGTTAAGGGAACAGGCCTGGCTCTGGCCCCTGACGCAGCAACATGGAGCCGATCCAGGACACCTCTTGCCCGCCACTGGAGTACGTGAAGGGGGTTCCGCTCATCAAGTACTTTGCAGAGGCACTGGGACCCCTGCAGAGCTTCCGGGCCCGGCCCGATGACCTGCTCATCAGCACCTACCCCAAGTCCGGTAGGTGAGGAGGGCCACCCACGCTCTCCCAGGTGCCAGTCTCCACCTTGGCCAGCGAGGTTGTGCCCTCAGCCTGCTCACCTCCCATCTCCCTCCCTCTCCAGGGACTACCATGGTGAGCCAGATTCTGGACATGATCTACCAAGGCGGTGACCTGGAGAAGTGTCACCGAGCTCCCATCTTCATGCGGGTGCCCTTCCTTGAATTCAAAGCCCCAGGGATTCCCTCAGGTGTGTGACCGTGTCCTGGGTGCAAGGGGAGGGGAGGAAGACAGGGCTGGGGCTTCAGCTCACCAGACCTTCCCTGACCCACTGCTCAGGGATGGAGACTCTGAAAGACACACCGGCCCCACGGCTCCTGAAGACACACCTGCCCCTGGCTCTGCTGCCCCAGACTCTGTTGGATCAGAGGTCAAGGTGAGGCCGGGCACAGTGGTTTACGCCTATCAGCTCAGCACTTTGGGAGTCCAAGGCAGGAGGCTGACTTGAGGCCAGGAGTTGGAAACCAGCATGGGCAACATAGGGATGCAGTCTCTTTCCAGAAAAAAAAAAAAAAAAAAAAGCCAGGTGTGGTAGCATGTGCCTGTGGTATCAGCTTCTTGGGAGACTGATCTGGGAGGATCACCCAGCCCAGAAGTTTGAGGCTGCAGTGGAGCCATGATCACACCACTGCATTCCAGCCTGTGTGACAGAAAGAGACCCCGACTCAAAGAAAGAAAAAAACCAAAAAGAACAAAAAACGTCCAGATGCGGGGCATGGGAATCCAGGGAAGGAGGCTCCGGCGCAACCCAGCTTCGGTCCTGTTCTTCTGGGAAGGTCGCTCCACTTCTTTCAACCTGGTCTCATCTTCAGCGGGGACACCATCTGCTTCTTGCTCTGGCAAGGGTCTGATGACCAGAAACACAAGACTCTTCAGTGTCTGCCTCAGAAAGGCAGCGTGTGGGTGCTCACGGGCCCACTGAGGAGGGAGCTGGAGGGGACCGGGCATGTCTTGCTCCAAATTGGGGTGTGAAGGCATTTATGCAGATTACATTAGTGTAGAATATGGATCCAGGGACCAGGCCAGACTTTGACATCTGAGCAGGGTTCAAATCCCAGCTTGGCCCTACCTGTGCCGTAAGATCTCAAGCAGGTCAGCCGCTAAGCCTCAGGTTCCTCCTTTGCTAAACCAAGAGATGAGCTGGCCTGGGGCGAGCTGTGTGGTGATGGCACTGAGGTTGGGTCCTCTGCCCCTGCAGGTGTTCTATGTTGCCTGAAACCCAAAGGACGTGGCGGTCTCCTACTACCACTTCTATCTCATGGCCAAGGTGCACCCTGAGCCTGGGACCTGGGACAGCTTCCTGGAGAAGTTCATGGCCGGAGAAGGTGGGTTTGACGGGAGGAAGGAGGGTGTGGAGCTGAGAGGTGCTGGCTACAACGCACAGTAACCCTGTGTCGCTGCCCCCTGCCCGCTTCTCCAGTGTCCTATGGGTCCTGGTACCAGCACATGCAGGAGTGGTGGGAGCTGAGCCACACCCACCTTATTCTCTACCTCTTCTATGAAGACATGAAGGAGGTGAGACCA
>NW_020265413.1:5012-8187 GCF_003255815.1 Theropithecus gelada | reverse complement strand
CCCCCCTGCAGCCTGGCGCGCGCCGGCCGGGCCGCACCGCTGCGGGCTCCGCGCGCGCGGGCCATGTCCGCCTTCTGCCTGGGCTTGGCCGGCCGCGCTTCAGCACCCGCCGAGCCGGACAGCGCCTGCTGCATGGAGCTGCCCGCCGCGGCCCGGGACGCAGTCCAGAGTCCCGCCGCCGCCCTCATCTCCTTCCCCGGGGGCTCCGGGGAACTAGAACTGGCGTTAGAGGAGGAGCTGGCGCTGCTGGCGGCCGGGGAGCGGCCGTCGGACCCCGGGGAACACCCTCAGGCCGAGCCTGGGTCTCTGGCCGAAGGGGCCGGACCGCAGCCGCCGCCCTCCCAGGACCCCGAGCTGCTGTCGGTGATCCGGCAGAAGGAGAAGGATCTGGTGTTGGCGGCCCGGCTGGGCAAGGCGCTGCTTGAGAGGAACCAGGACATGAGCCGGCAGTACGAGCAGATGCATAAGGAGCTGACAGACAAGCTTGAGGTGAGGACCTCCCGCCCGGGATGGGTGGGGAGCAGGGGCCGCCCAGGCACGCGCCCGGCCCTGGGCAGTTTTGGGAGCCACTCACCCCCACTTCATTGCTCATCCTACCTCGCAGAAAATCTGGAATGAATGGGGGAGGGAGGATGGAGGATTATCAGATTTCATTGAACCCACTTGACTTCCCCACCCTGCTCATAGCAAATGGGTCCATGCATGGCTCCAGCCGCTGTGGGCCGTTCTATATACGTACTGTATCCAGCATCTAAAATAGAGCTTACAGTATGACTAATTTATACAGCACTGAGGTGATGTCTGCATACAGAGAAATGAGAAAGTCGGGAAGCATTTAAAATATGCTCCAGGTTTTCAGAGTAGTTAATCTCTAATCAGGGTGTTAGCCTAAAGCTTTCCAGTTTGGGCGTTAAGGCCTCTAGATGCCCTTGTCTTAACTTCCTGGCAGCTCAGAGTTGTGGGAAACAAGTGCCTCTAAAGGAGCTTTATATAGCCTTCAGATGCTCAGGGATTAGGAATTGTGGTTCCATTGCAGAAATCAGGCGAGCCAGGGCTCAACATGTGACCGCTGGTAGTGGATTTAATTTGGGCCTCAGTATTTATATGTATTTGAACAGTACTTTTCTGTGTTCTGGGTCTCAGGCTTGCAGTTGAATGACCAAATGCAACCTATGAGAACCATATTACTTTAACTTCTGTTATAAAATACCTGTTAAGGTATCTGTAATATTTCTGCCAATTCCCTGGGCCAGTCTTTAAGAGTTGTTTGTTTTCTTGCCCTTAACTAGAAAAGGGCCTTGAATGCAGTACAGAATGCCAGCATTTCTAAAAATTAGATTGCCAAAAAAGGGGCGGGGGGTGGGGAAAGGGAGTCACCTGTGACTTACCTTTTCTGCCTGTGCATTTACTATTATTGTTACCTAGTTTAGTTGCAACTAGCTCTTTTCATTCTTATTACAGCAAGAGAATACTACAGACCTGAATGAGGTTTGAAATTGACCCTAATCAGGTTCCATATCACTGCTACTGGTTGAACAGTCAGAATGTAAATTCAGAAATATTACATAGTAAGATTTAAGTATGCCTGTAGTCCAGCGACATAAAAGTAAATCCAGGATATAAAAAGGAAACCTGTGAGTGCCCTGTAGTTTGGTTGGCCTGTTAACTAGGTCTGCCAGTCGATGAACTCCTGAGATACCTCTCTGAAAAGTCGTTTGTGAAACCTATATTTAGACTGCCAAAAAGCAGCCTAATGAATTGAATTGTTTAATTTTCACTTGAAGTAGAGGTCTAGAAATAAAAAGCCGCCTTTTTTTTTTATATATAAAGAGATTCAATTATACGACTTTGTAAAGAAGCACAACTACAGAGATTTATACTTGTGATTTGAAATTTCTTCTGTGAAGGACTTGATTGAAGGGACAGCTAACTTGAAAGGAACACCATATCAGTTTGATTAGTGCCAGATTTCATAGTAATCCTGAGTGTGCAGTTACATACATCCTGGGTTCCATGTGGAGCCTTTATACCTTTCTTCAACAGAGGGCAAAGATTTCAGAATTGTAACAAAAAAAAGGTTGTATTGTAAAAGAATAAGTTATCTTTGATATTTTATTTACTTAATGGACAACAATAGTTTAACACTCAAACTATTTTTTAAAATCTTCATTCCTCTGCAGGTCAGCATATGAACTCTAGTTTTAAAAGTTCAATTTTAAGTTCTGGAGATAGTCACACAACAATGTGAATATAACTAACATATACTTAACATATACTTAAAGGCTAAATATTGATCATTGTTAAAATTCAGTAATGAGGGGAGTCAGTTATATTATTTCTTCTAGGTATGTTTGACAATTACAAAAAATTTTAAAGTTTTAAAAACGTACATTAAAGATACTAAGAGTACTTTTAGTTGCTTGTTAATTCTTCTAGTATTAATGTGAGTGACAGACCTGGTTTACAGAGTACTGTTTTATTTGACACCTCCAGTTTAGTTTTCCCCACAGTACATTTTTTGAACAACCTAAGTTTTAGAATGTCTGTTTAGACAAAGTACTTTCTAACATTTAGTGCAAACTACTGTACATTGTACCTTTTTCTTTCTCTCTCTCTCTTTTTTTTTTTTTAGACAAGATCTCACTGTATCCCCCAGGCTGATCTTGGCTTACTGCACCCTCAAGTGACCCTCCCACTCAGCCTCCTGAGTAGCTGGGACTACAGGCGCATATTACACGCCTGGCTAATTTTGTAAAAATGTTTCCTAGAGATGGGGCCTCACTATGTTGCCCAGGCTGGTCTCAAACTAGAGGGCTCAAGCAGTCCTCTTACCCTGGCCTTCCAAAATGGTGGGATTACAGGATTGAACCATTGAGCCTGGCGTGTATTTTCAATTAAATCAAACACTTAGGAGTATAAAACCAATACTTTAAGACACATTTATTCACGAGAGAACTTGACCAGAAAAAAAACATTTATAATATTCCACAAACCGTCAGACATTTGGACTCAAACACTTTTTCTTACAGGGTGGTTTGAGAGAGAAACATGTGAGTGGACTGAGAGAATGCCACTTTCACTATTGAAAATAAGAATGGTTTTATTTTAGTCCCATCTTCTCCACTACTACAAAATCGGCACCTTTCTCTTTTTTTTTTTTTTTTTTTTTTTTTGA
>NW_020265413.1:0-4920 GCF_003255815.1 Theropithecus gelada | reverse complement strand
TTTTTTTTTTTTGAGACGGAGTCTCGCTCTGTCACCCAGGCTGGAGTGCAGTGGCCGGATCTCAGCTCACTGCAAGCTCCGTCTCCCGGGTTTACGCCATTCTCCTGCCTCAGCCTCCGGAGTAGCTGGGACTACAGGCGCCCGCCACCTCGCCCGGCTAGTTTTTTGTATTTTTTAGTAGAGACGGGGTTTCATCGTGTTAGCCAGGATGGTCTCGATCTCCTGACCTCATGATCCACCCGCCTCGGCCTCCCAAAGTGCTGGGATTACAGGCTTGAGCCACCGCGCCCGGCCTTTTTTTTTGAGATGGAGTCTCGCTCTGTTGCCCAGACTGGAGTGTAATGGTGCGATCTCGGCTCACTGCAAGCTATGCCTCCCAGGTTTATGCCATTCTCCTGCTTCAGCCTCCCGTGCAGCTGGGACTACAGGCGCCTGCCACCACGCCTGGCAATTTTTTTGTGTGTGTATTTTTAGTAGAGACGGGGTTTCACCGTGTTAGCCAAGGTGGTCTCAATCTCCTGACCTCGTGATCTGCCTGCCTCGGCCTCCCAAAGTGCTGGGATTACAGGCGTGAGCCACCCTGCCCGGCCGGCACCTTTCTAATTTCGGGACAAACAAGGCATTTTCAAGATCTTTTCTACGTATTCATTAGTTAATATTAAATACCTCTCTGGTTCTGTGTGCTAAGCCCAAGATTTTGTTTTTTTCGTTTCAAACATTAAAGTACTTGATGCTACACTTTTGTGTCATTAAAGCCATACTATTAATATTTAAAGTCTTCAGTGGTTTAAAGGTTAACATAGAAGTTTTTTAGTTATATGCCTCTTGGGGTTAAAATGAAAATTCAGGTTAATTGGAAAAACTGTAAGGTTTGGGCACTTTTTTCCGCTCTTGAGTTGACTGTATTTTATTACTCATTCACTGAATCAGATGCTTAAAGTTCTTTTTTTTTTTTTTTTTTCCTTTGAGACAGAGTCTTGCTCTGTTGCCCAGGCTGGAGTGCAATAGCATGATCTCAGCTCACTGCAACCTCTGCCTCCCGGATTCAAGCGATTCTCCCGCCTCAGGCTCCCAAGTAGCTGGGATTATACCCACCCACCATCAGGCATGGCTAATTTTTGTATTTTTTAGAGATGGGGTTTCACCATGTTTGCCAGGCTGGTCTTGAACTCCTGACCTCAGGTGATCCTCCGACCTCAGGTGATCCTCCCACCTCAGCCTCCCAAAGTGCTGGGATTACAGGCATGAGCCACTGCACCCAGCCCAGATGCTTAACGTTCTGAAGGCATTTTTAAAAATTTATTTTCTTTTCATCTACAATTAGCCCTTTTGCTTTTAAAACTTATATCCAGTCATGTCCTTAGCTTTTTCCCCAAAATATGAAGTAAGACAGTAACTTGTATTTATATACTTTTTTTCTTCAGGAATTAAATATTTGTTGTTAATGTACAGGATCTTCCTTTTTTCCATCATGGCTGAGTGGATTATCCCTTTACTGCAGAGATTGTCCTCTTCCCTCAGTTATATTTTCCTCCTCCTTCCCTAAGCCAGGCCAATTCTCATTAGTCCAGTACTATTTTTTTTAAAAGGAAAAACAAAAGATGAAAATGAATATATAATGGGAGTCACTAGTAGATTTAGGGAAGAAAACCCAGAGGTTCTGATTTGCATTCAGTACTTGGACCTTTTAAATAACAGTACTTTTCAGAACCATGCACTGGACTTCTGAGCATATTGTCACTTTTTTGGTTTTTTCTTTTTTTCTTTTTTTTTTTGCAGAAATCCATTTTTGTAAAGACCTGTTTTATGTAGGCTAATGATCTTAATTTTGGGTGGTGGGGTTTTTTTTTTAGTTTTAAATAGACTTTTTTTTTTTTTTTTTTGAGACGGAGTCTCGCTCTGTCACCCAGGCTGGAGTACAGTGGCCGGATCTCAGCTCACTGCAAGCTCTGTCTCCCAGGTTTATGCCATTCTCCTGCCTCAGCCTCCCGAGTAGCTGGGACTACAGGCGCCCGCCACCTCACCCGGCTAGTTTTTTTGTATTTTTAGTAGAGACGGGGTTTCACCGTGTTAGCCAGGATGGTCTCGATCTCCTGACCTCGTGATCCGCCCGTCTCGGCCTCCCAAAGTGCTGGGATTACAGGCTTGAGCCACCGCGCCCGGCCTTTTTTTTTTTTTTGAGACAGAGTCTCACTCTGTTACCCAGGCTGGAGTGCAGTGGCACCATCTTGGCTCACTGCAACCTCTGCCTCCCAGGTTCAAGCAATTCTTCTGCCTCAGCCTCCTGAGTAGCCGGGACTATAGGTGTGCACCATGCCTGACTAATTGTTGTATTTTTGGTAGAGACAGGGTTTCACCATATTGGTCGGACTGGTCTTAAACTGAGCTCATGATCCGCCCACCTGGGCCTCCCAAAATGCTGGGATTACAGGCATGAACCACTGCGCCCAGCCATAGACTATTTTTTAAAATGGTTTTAGGTTTCCAGAAGAGCTGGAAAGATAGTACAGAGAGTTTGCATATACCCTGCACCCAGCTTCCTCTTACTAACATCTTACAATAGTATGGTACCTTTGCCATAATTATTGAACCAGTACTCATGTGATTACTAACTAAAGTCTTCAATTTATTCAGATTATCTTAGCATTTATCTAATACCTTTTTCTGTTCCAGGATACCATATTACATTTAGTTTTTGTGTCACTTTAGGCTCCTCTTAGCTGTAACTGGCAGTTTCTTAACCTTATTTTTGATAACCTTGACAATTTTGATATTAACTTTCTAAAATACTATATAACCCTGAGAAACGAAGGAGAGCATAAGCAGAACTTGACCTTCACACTTCCTGACAGTCTCCCTAGAGTTTTCTGGTTAATTTAGCACTTAATTGAAAATATAATTCTAGGAGAAACTTTTCTCGGGGCAGATGCTAAATTCTGTACAAAGTGGTAAATTCTGTATGTTTATTAATAGGAAAGCCTGGAATTTTCACAGGATTGGGAAACACGAAATAGGAAGTTTGTCTCATGTCCAAAGAAATACAAGAACTGAATAGACTGATCAGCACCACCTGTCCTCAGCCCTGCCCCCAAGTGGATTGGATTGTTTTAGTTGCTTGGTTGGGCTCTTCACTAACAGCTGTTTGCTGAATATTTTTAAATCACTCTGTTCTTTTAGAACACAAGCCTAATTTATCTGGCCTCTCAGTAACACTGTGATTACTGAGTTCTTGCCATTGCCTTCTGCTCAATCTTTTTCGTTTTGAAAAAATTGAATAAAACCAAGTATCACAATTTTAGGATTGCAATTAGCATTTGTTCCTGCGTTCCATCTTGCTGAAGTTTCTACAGTGACTAAAACATTCTCATTTTTGGAAGTTAAGCACTACAAGGGATGCATAGAGCAAAAAATTCTCATACTGATGAGAAGGCCCTCCCTTGTCATTTCTTTTCCCACATTGCTCCAAACAGACTGTATAGAATATAATGTGTCTTTTTCAACAGGTACATTCGAGTGGCTATTTCCAAATGAGTTGTCCCCTTAAAGTTGTCAACTTGGGAGTTTTCGGTGAAAACCGCCTTTGCCAGTGTGCTCAGAATGTTAATTTTCGATTGCTGTTTTTATCTTTTGGCACATTCTTTTGACTGCTCTCAGTCATGGCAAATTTTCATCTTTTTGGGGTTAATGACTTTCAGAATGATTCAAAAGTCACTCAACAAAGTAAGGAGAATAAGATGGCAGGATGAAGGAGGCTAATATCATTTTTTAGACACACCCCAGATGTGAAGTAATGGAACTTATTTTCTTGCATGACTGTAAGCTGTCCCTTATGGCTTTCCAAAAGAAGCATTCTGAAAGATATTTTGAATGGTGAGAACTTCAGTAGAGTGAGAGTATAGCCTCTCAAGATAAGGAGATGACTGAATAGTCTGAAAGAGAAGATTCATATGTGCATTTTAGCTCATTCAAACAATCTCAGTGCTTGATGTCAACCTTCAGTGTGTCAGAATTTCCTGTAGAACTCAGTATATATACATATACAGATATACACACACACACATGCGTAGATGCCTTAGACTTCAGTCTATTATTTATTGAATCACAATCTCAGGAATTGGGGTCCAGGGTGTATTTTGAATAGTTACACGAGAATGTTTCTGAGAGCACCAAAAGTTCAGGACCATTACTTTCACTTAGATTTCCTAGAGTCTTTGAAGTATAGATTTGGCTGTTGTACATACTGTGCTTTTTAAGTAGGAGAACATACTCTTTTCAGAGGTGTGCATATTTATCTCAGAGACAGAAAGGTTTTTTTTGTTTTTTTGGTTTTTTTTGAGATAGAGTCTTGCTCTGTCGCCCAGGCTAGAGTGCAGTGGTGCGATCTCAGCTCACTGCAAGCTCTGCTTCCCAGGTTCGTGCCATTTTCCCGCCTCAGTCTCCTGAGTTGCTGGGACTACAGGTGCCTGCCACCAAGCCTGGCTAATTTTGTTTTTTGTATTTTTAGTGGAGATGAGGTTTCACCGTGTTAGCGAGGATGGTCTCGATCCTGTGACCTCATGATCCGCCTGCCTCAGCCTCCCAAAGTGCTGGGACTACAGGCGTGAGCCACTGTGCCTGGCCACAAAAAGATGTTTTTATTTCCCTCAATCCAAAGGAATCTTGTTTTATTGAGCTGCCTGGCCACAAAAAGATGTTTTTATTTCCCTCAATCCAAAGGAATCTTGTTTTATTGAGCTGCTACATTAGACCATATGTACTTTTCCTGCATACCATCTTTCATATGCAATTTGTTTTATCAATCTCTCCCACTAGAATGAAAACTGTGGGCCGGGCGCGGTGGCTCAAGCCTGTAATCCCAGCACTTTGGGAGGCCGAGACGGGGTTTCACCGTGTTAGCCAGGATGGTCTCGATCTCCTGAC
>NW_020265412.1:0-1917 GCF_003255815.1 Theropithecus gelada | reverse complement strand
AAGGTGTGGCCAGGCTGGGGAACCACCGAATTAGAGGCTGACCTGGTTTCAGCCCCAGCCCTGCCACTAACTGGCTTTGTGAGCGTGGGCAAGTCACTCAGCCTCCCTAGGCTTCAGTGACATCCCTAAAAGCAAGAATGCTGCTTTCTTGCTGTTGTGATGGTGTTAAGGGAACAGGCCTGGCTCTGGCCCCTGACGCAGCAACATGGAGCCGATCCAGGACACCTCTTGCCCGCCACTGGAGTACGTGAAGGGGGTTCCGCTCATCAAGTACTTTGCAGAGGCACTGGGACCCCTGCAGAGCTTCCGGGCCCGGCCCGATGACCTGCTCATCAGCACCTACCCCAAGTCCGGTAGGTGAGGAGGGCCACCCACGCTCTCCCAGGTGCCAGTCTCCACCTTGGCCAGCGAGGTTGTGCCCTCAGCCTGCTCACCTCCCATCTCCCTCCCTCTCCAGGGACTACCATGGTGAGCCAGATTCTGGACATGATCTACCAAGGCGGTGACCTGGAGAAGTGTCACCGAGCTCCCATCTTCATGCGGGTGCCCTTCCTTGAATTCAAAGCCCCAGGGATTCCCTCAGGTGTGTGACCGTGTCCTGGGTGCAAGGGGAGGGGAGGAAGACAGGGCTGGGGCTTCAGCTCACCAGACCTTCCCTGACCCACTGCTCAGGGATGGAGACTCTGAAAGACACACCGGCCCCACGGCTCCTGAAGACACACCTGCCCCTGGCTCTGCTGCCCCAGACTCTGTTGGATCAGAGGTCAAGGTGAGGCCGGGCACAGTGGTTTACGCCTATCAGCTCAGCACTTTGGGAGTCCAAGGCAGGAGGCTGACTTGAGGCCAGGAGTTGGAAACCAGCATGGGCAACATAGGGATGCAGTCTCTTTCCAGAAAAAAAAAAAAAAAAAAAAGCCAGGTGTGGTAGCATGTGCCTGTGGTATCAGCTTCTTGGGAGACTGATCTGGGAGGATCACCCAGCCCAGAAGTTTGAGGCTGCAGTGGAGCCATGATCACACCACTGCATTCCAGCCTGTGTGACAGAAAGAGACCCCGACTCAAAGAAAGAAAAAAACCAAAAAGAACAAAAAACGTCCAGATGCGGGGCATGGGAATCCAGGGAAGGAGGCTCCGGCGCAACCCAGCTTCGGTCCTGTTCTTCTGGGAAGGTCGCTCCACTTCTTTCAACCTGGTCTCATCTTCAGCGGGGACACCATCTGCTTCTTGCTCTGGCAAGGGTCTGATGACCAGAAACACAAGACTCTTCAGTGTCTGCCTCAGAAAGGCAGCGTGTGGGTGCTCACGGGCCCACTGAGGAGGGAGCTGGAGGGGACCGGGCATGTCTTGCTCCAAATTGGGGTGTGAAGGCATTTATGCAGATTACATTAGTGTAGAATATGGATCCAGGGACCAGGCCAGACTTTGACATCTGAGCAGGGTTCAAATCCCAGCTTGGCCCTACCTGTGCCGTAAGATCTCAAGCAGGTCAGCCGCTAAGCCTCAGGTTCCTCCTTTGCTAAACCAAGAGATGAGCTGGCCTGGGGCGAGCTGTGTGGTGATGGCACTGAGGTTGGGTCCTCTGCCCCTGCAGGTGTTCTATGTTGCCTGAAACCCAAAGGACGTGGCGGTCTCCTACTACCACTTCTATCTCATGGCCAAGGTGCACCCTGAGCCTGGGACCTGGGACAGCTTCCTGGAGAAGTTCATGGCCGGAGAAGGTGGGTTTGACGGGAGGAAGGAGGGTGTGGAGCTGAGAGGTGCTGGCTACAACGCACAGTAACCCTGTGTCGCTGCCCCCTGCCCGCTTCTCCAGTGTCCTATGGGTCCTGGTACCAGCACATGCAGGAGTGGTGGGAGCTGAGCCACACCCACCTTATTCTCTACCTCTTCTATGAAGACATGAAGGAGGTGAGACCA
>NW_020265411.1:0-1917 GCF_003255815.1 Theropithecus gelada | reverse complement strand
GTACACAAATCTCTGCCCAACCAGGACCCCATAAAGACAGCAACCCCAGCAAAGCCGCACGACCGGAGTAAGGCAGACAGGCCACGTGGGAGGCGGGGCCTGCGGAGGGAGCCCAGCCGATCCTAGGACTGGAGGGAAGGTACAGGGGCCACGTGGAGGGGGGACGGGGCCTGAGGAGGGAGCCCAGCCGATCCTAGGACTGGAGCAAGGTGCACCGGCCACGTGGGCGGGGGGGACGGGGCCTGAGGAGGGAGCCCAGCCGATCCTAGGACTGGAGGGAAGGCACAGCGGCCACGTGGAGGGGGGGACGGGGCCAGAGGAGGGAGCCCAGCCAATCCTAGGACTGGAGCAAGGTGCACCGGCCACGTGGGAGGCGGGGCCTGTGGAGGGAGCCCAGCCAATCCTAGGACTGGAGGGAAGGCACAGGGGCCACGTGGAGGGGGAGGTGGGGCCTGAGGGAGCCCAGCCAATCCTAGGACAGGAGGGAAGATACAGGGGCCACGTGGGCGGGGGGGACGGGGCCTGAGGAGGGAGCCCAGCCGATCCTAGGACTGGAGGGAAGGCACAGGGGCCACGTGGAGGGGGAGGTGGGGCCTGAGGGAGCCCAGCCGATCCTAGGACTGGAGGGAAGGTACAGCGGCCACGTGTGGGGGGGGGACGGAGCCTGAGGAGGGAGCCCAGCCGATCCTAGGACTGGAGTGAGGCGCAGAGGCCACGTGGGAGGCGCGGCCTGAGGAGGGAGCCCAGCCAATCCTAGGCCTGGAGAGAAGGCACAGGGACCACGAGAGAGGCGGGGCCTGCGGAAGGGGCCCAGCCAATGGCACTAGGGAAACAAGACCCACACAGGAGAGAAACCAGAGTCCTTCCCACACGTTAACAGGAACAACTGAAGTGACCTGACCCTTGAAACATGGAGGAAATGAACACGTCTGAAAGAGAACACTCAAATGAGCCCAGCCTTGAGATGAACCAAATGCTGGGCCAACAGACACGTATTTTCAAGGCAGCTCCTAAGGCTATCCTCAATGAAGAACAAAAAGAAGATTTCATGGCATGAAAATCTCAGAGAAATGAGAAGTCTCAGCAGAGAAACAGAAAAAGAATCCAACGGAAATTCTAAATCGAAATTAACTGGCTGCTGAAGCCATCACTGGGTGGATGAACAGAATCTCAGATTTGCCTGACAGGTAAAGTCAAACAAATTGACTTGTACGTAACATTATCTGAGATAAATAGCAAGGGCTGAAAACCTGAATGCCCCAAAAAAGGAGGAGAAAGATTTCCACGTACGGACAATATGATGACTCTTTCCAAATCCTGTCAGGAGAAAGGTAAGGGCTGGTGCAGTGTCTACACTCTACCACTTTTTCTGTTAAGGAAAGAGAAGGAATAAGACATTTACTTGAGTATTTTTTCTCGATTTCTGCTGATGGTTGCTGCAGGTGCTGTGGTTGGAATGTGTGTGTCCCCCCACCGGACTCACAGGCTGAGACCCCTAGGTTACAGTGGGGGCTTCGGGAAGGCGATTAAGTCATGGGAGTGGAGGGAATTGTGCCCTCATAAAAGGGACCCCAGAGAGCTGCTGCACCCCCTCCACCACGTGAGGACACAGTGAGAAGGCACTGGCCCTCCCCAGACACCAGATGTACCAGCACCTTCATCTTGGGACTTCCAGCCTCCAGAGCAGTGAGAAACACATTCCTGTTATTTCTAAGCCTCACCGTTTACAGTGTTTTGCTATCAAAGTCCGAATGGACTAAGACAGCAAGAAACAGAATACAGAGAACATGGAGAGAAGCAAGGCTTTTCTGGGTGTGAACTTCCCAAGCACGCAAAAATTTTACACAATCAAATAACAAAAAATTAAATTGTAACATTTAAAATGAACTAAAATTAATGTAACTGCCTATCAAGTTG
>NW_020265410.1:0-1917 GCF_003255815.1 Theropithecus gelada | reverse complement strand
TAAAATGTTGCTAATATGATACAGGGTGTTTGTTTGTTTGTTTGTTTTTTGTCTTAGCTGCTACATTTCTCATCCCTAGAAGTTAAATTTTGGTCTTTCTTTTATAAATTGTATTTCTCTCTTTGACATATTTATGCTTTCCTTCATGTTAATGAGCATATAGAAAACATTTTTAATAGGTATGCAATGTTCTTTTTAGATGAATTCTATCATCCATGCCGTTTTCTGCATCTGTGTCTATTGAATAATTTTTCTCCTCATTATGGGTCATATTTTCCTGCTTCTTTTGTACCTAGTAATTTTGTGTTGGATACCAGACATTGTGGATTTTGTATTGGGTGCTGAATATTTTTTAACTTCTTTAAATACTTGAGAGGTTTTTCTTTTCCCCTCGATACAGTTAAGTCACTTGTTTTATCCTTTTGAGGCTTGTTTTTTAAAATGTGTTAGTTTAGGATAGAGCACCCTTTATTCTAGGGCTAACTTATTCTACTTCTAAGGTAGGACCCTTTTAAAGACTTCACTTGATGCATATATGTTAAGATATATTTTCATTCTGGCTGGTGAAAGCAGTAATTATTCCTGGCCCTGTGTAAGCTCTGAATATTATTTTTACTGTTTTTTTCTGATGGTTCTTTGCTTAGTCTTGGTAGTTTGTTCACATGCATGCAGTGATCAGTACACAGCTAAAGGCTTAAGGAAACCCTCTGAAGATCTTTGGAACCCACCTTCTCTAGAGGATCTTTTATCCCTGGTATTCTGCTCCATAAATTTGAGTTGCTTTGGCCTTCCTGAACTCCAGCTTTGTCTCCTCAACTCAAGAAAACTTTAAGCTCCAGTTTGGTTACTCCTATGTGATGGTTAATTTTTTGTGTTAAGTTGTCTGGAGAAAGGGATATCCAGATGGCTGTTAAACATTATGTATTAGTCCATTCTCATGCTGCTAACAAAGACATGCCTGAGGCTGGGTAATTTATACAGGAAAGAGATTTAATTGATTCAGTTCAGCATGGCTGGGGAGGCCTCAGGAAACTTAAGAATCTTGGCAGAAAGGGAAACAAACATGTCCTTATTCACATGGCAATAGGAAGGAAAGAATGAGAGCCGAGTGAAGGGGGAAGCCCCTCATAAGACCATCAGATCTTGTGAGAACTTATTCACTATCATGAGAATAGTGTGGGGGAGCCACCCCATGATTCAATTACCTCCCACACGGTCCCTCCTACCTCACTTGGAAATAATGGGAACTGCAATTCAAGATGAGATTTATGTGGAAACAGAGAAAACCATATCACATTATTTCTGGGTGTGTCTGAGAAGTTGTTTCCAGAAGACATTAGCATTTGAATTGGTCACCTGAGTAAAGATCACCCTTACTAACATGGATCAATATCTTTCAATCCACTGAGAGCCCAACACAGCAAAAAGTGGAGGAGAGCAGATTTACTCTCTCTTCTTGAGCTGGGACATCAATCTTTTCCTGACCTTAGATATCAGAGACCCTGGTTCTTAGGTCTTTAGCCTCCTATACCAACTCTTTAGACTTTATATCATCTCTTTAGATTATGACATCAAGATCCCCCTGATTACTAGGTCTCCAAATTTGGATTGTTTCCCAGCTTGCTGATGGCAGACGATGGAACTTCTCTGCCTCCATAATTACATGAGCCAATTTCCATAATAAATTAAACCAATCATCTTCTCTCTCCATTCCCATCTGCCTGTTCCTCTTCTCACCCTTTTCTCTCTTATATATAGATAGATAGATATAGATATAAACATCTTTTACCAGTTCTGTTCCTTTGGAGAACCCCGGCTAATATACTTTTACTACCATTTTGCCTAAAATCCTCTCCAGTCAATACCTCTGCAGTCAATAGGCTGTGGATGTCATTGGTCTCATCTTGCTTATTTTTG
>NW_020265409.1:0-1917 GCF_003255815.1 Theropithecus gelada | reverse complement strand
TTCTGTGGAATCTGAGAGCAGATATTTCGGATCCCTTTGAAGACTATGGTGCCAAAGGAAATATCCCCCGATAACAAAGAGAAAGATGCTTTCTGAGAACCTTCTTTGTGTTCTGTGAAATCATCTAACCGAGTTCCAGCTTTCCCCTCAAGAAGCCTTTCGCTAAGACAGTTCATGTGGAATTGGCAAAGTGATATTTGGAAGCCCATAGAGGGCTATTTTGAAAAAGGAAATATCCTCAGATGAAATCTGGAAAGAAGCTTTCTGAGAAACTGCTCTGTGATGTGTGACTTCCACCTCACAGAGTTACATCTGTATTTCGTGGATCACTTTGCTAGCCTTATTTCTGTGGAACCTGAGAACAGATATTTCGGATCCCTTTGGAACACTATAGGGTCAAAGGAAATACCCTCCGATAACAAAGAGAAAGAAGCTTTCTGAGAAACTTCTTTGTGTTCTGTGAAATCATCTCACAGAGTTACAGCTTTAACCTCAAGAAGCCTGTCGCTAAGACAGTTCTTGTGGAATTGACAAAGTGATATTTGGAAGCCCATAGAGAGCTATGGTGAAAAATGAAATATCCTCAGATGAAATCTGGAAAGAAGCTGTCGTAGAAACTGCTTAGTGTTCTGTTAATTCGTCTCACAGAGTTACATCTGTATTTCATGGATCTCTTTGCTAGCCTTATTTCTGTGGAATCTAAGAACAGATATTTCGGATCCCTGTGAAGACTATAGGGCCGAAGGAAATATCCTCCGATAACAAAGAGAAAGAATCTTTCTGAGAAAATTCTTTGTGTTCTGTGAATCATCTCACAGAGTTACAGCTTTCCCCTCAGGAAGCCTTTCGCTAAGACAGTTCTTGTGGAATTGGCAAAGTGATATTTGGAAGCCCATAGAGGGCTATGGTAAAAAAGGAAATATCCTCAGATGAAATCTGGAAAGAAGCTTTCTGAGAAATTGCTCTGTGATGTGTTACTTCCACTCACAAAGTTACATGTGTATTTCCTGGATCTCTTTTCTAGCCTTATTTCTGTGGAATCTGAGAACAGATACTTCGGATTCCTTTGAAGACTATAGGGCCGAAGGCAATATCCACCGATAACAAAGAGAAAGAAGCTTTCTGAGAAACTTCTTTGTGTTCTGTGAAATCATCTCACAGAGTTACAGCTTTCCCCTCAAGAAGCCTTTCGCTAAGACAGTTCTTGTGGAATTGGCAAAGTGATATTTGGAAGCCCATAGAGGGCTATGGTTAAAAAGGAAATATCCTCAGATGAAATCTGGAAAGAAGCTTTCTGAGAAACTGCTCTGTGATGTGTGACTTCCACCCACAGAGTTACATCTGTATTTCGTGGATCTCTTTGCTAGCCTTATTTGTGTGGAATCTGAGAACAGATATTTCGGATCCCTTTGGAAGATTTTAGGGCCAAAGGAAATATCCTGCGATAACAAAGAGATAGAAGCTTTCTGAGAAACTTCATTGTGTTCTGTGAAATCATCTTATAGAGTTACAGCTTTCCCCTCAAGAAGCCGCTCGCTAAGCCTGTTCTAGGGAATTGGCAAAGTGATATTTGGAAGCCCATAGAGGGCTACGGTGAAAAAGGAATTATCCTCAGATGAAATCTTTAAAGAAGCTTTCTGAGAAACTGCTTAGTGTTCTGTTAATTCATCTCACACCATTACAGCTTACCCCTGAAGAAACCGCTCGCTATTCCTGTTCTTGTGGAATTCGCAAAGTTATATTTGGAAGACCATAGAGGGTTATGGTGAAAAAGAAAATATCCTCCAACAAAAACTGGAAAGAAATTTCTGAGAAACTGCTCTGTGATGTGTAACTTCCACTCACAGTGTTACATCTTTATTTCGTGGATCTCTTTGCTAGCCTTATTTCTGTGGAATCTGAGAACAGATATTTCGT
>NW_020265408.1:0-1918 GCF_003255815.1 Theropithecus gelada | reverse complement strand
GGAAGGGAGGAGGGGAAGAGGGCAGGAAGGAGGAAAGGAAGGGAGGAAGCTAATGGTGACTGTTGCACAGAGAAGCTCTCATTTAATTCTTGCAAGATGGGCTGCAGATGTGCCACACAGGGGTGAGAGTCAAAATCTTTAACAGCAGTGTGGCGCCAGTGCTGGCTCATCAGGATGGACACCAGGCATGGAGCTGGGCAGGGTCCTAGAAGCCCCCTGAGCTGTGACAGGAGTTCACCTTTAGGTGCCGGGCGGTGGGGAGGTAGGGGCGAGAAGTGCTGGGTGGGATAGGTGTTTAGCAATCAGCGTGGAAGTATTTCAGCATTCTAACAATATCAGCTCCACAGCGGCAGGGCTCCTCATCTGTTGTGTTTACAGGCATGTCCCCAGTGCCAAGAATGAGCCTGCTGTGTACTAGGGGCTCCATCCTTTGTTGAATGAATGGGTACAGGAGGATGCTGAATGCCAGTTTGGCGCCAGTCCAGGTGAGGGAGTTACTGTCAGTGGTGAGCAGTGGAACACAGAGCTGGGTGATGGTTCCGTGAGTCAGATGCCACACCGAGGCCCTGGGGGTGAGGGTGCAGCTGGGAAGATGCCTGTCCTGGGCCTGCAGGACAGGAAGCATGAGGGGAGCAGGGTCTGGAGGTGGCTCCTGAGCAGGCTTATTGGGGACCCTTCCTTCAAGACCTTGATTTTGGGGTTCCCCTTCTGGGGACTGGTCCCTGGCTGTACCCAGGCTGGCTGGGGGGCTTGGGATGCAGGGGCTGAGGGACAGGCAGAACTCCAGGGGGAGGCCCGGGAGGGTGCACACAAACTCGAGCTTTCTTATTATGAGGCAGAGAAGGGGTTAGAAAGGAAGCCTCATCCCCTGGGTGATCACGAAGGCAGAGACAGATGAGGAGTCTTCTCTGGTGAGGGGGTGGGCCCGGCCCCTCTGTACGTCTGTGGCAGGTGGAGCCTCCTGTGGGCACTCTGTTTCCAAGAGGGTTTTCTGCCTTCAGTGTCTTTGAAATGACCTGGGCAAGGTGAATGGGCCCTCCTGCCTTCTTGCTTTCTCTCCCCCATTCTGCCTAGGAGGACTGGGGTATGGGAGTGTGGGGGGAGGGAGACGGTGGGGGAGCAGAGTGGGGCATAGATGAGGAGAAGATGGCCCAGGTAGGAGCTGCCCTCTTGGCTCTGCCCTCTTGGAGCTGTCCTCTTGGCAGGGCATAGATGAGAAGAAGATGGCCGAGGTAGGAGCTGCCATCTTGGCTCTGTTCTGCCTGAAGAGCAGCTTCTGTTGACCTCTCCAGAAAGGGTGGTGTTTTCTGATCACCTTTCAGCTTCTCAAACCGGGTGGGCTTTGCACAGACGGTGCAGCAGGAAGGAAGGAAGAGTGGATGAGAGAAGGAGCACGCAAGAGAACAGTGAAATTCCTAAACAGGTGGGACACTTCCTGTGAATTCCAGACCCAAAAGTGCCCTGGAGGAGCGCTGGGAGTCAGGGAGCCCTGCTGGGCAGGGCCCGTTTCAGTGCCTTCCAGGGGTCTGGTGTTCTTACCTGTGGGTCCCTTGGAGGCCAGAGGGCCACACCAGCTGCCTGGGCGGCTGCCCCGTCACGTGCAGCTCCTCTCTCCTCCCTCCCTGGGTCTCCAGCCAGACCGCCGGCTTGATGAATTAGCCCCATAGATATTCCGTCGGGAAAGCAAACACATATCATACATATCTTTGACAAGTTATTATTCTCCCTTATCAGGATTCGGGTGCATCCCTCGCCCGCCATTACTCACGCTGCACACCCGCCCTGCCTGGTACTGGGCGCTGAGCTCGCCAAGGTAGCGCCTGGCCAGGCTGGCTGCGTGCCCTGCCCTGCGTCTGGGTTGGGCCGTGAGTGTGTGTGTGTGTGTGTGTGTGTGTGTGCATGCGTGCGCACATGTGGT
>NW_020265407.1:0-1918 GCF_003255815.1 Theropithecus gelada | reverse complement strand
ACTCATTCTTATAAATTCTAACATGTCCCAGACCTTGTCATTACCAGTAATGAATAAAGAAAAAGAGCTAGCTAGATCTAGTAATTAGTGCAGCAAAAGCAGGAAACAAGTGATACATGTGTGCCAGGAGATGTCTTGCCCACATTCAATCCCATATAAGCAACATGAAAAAATAGCACTGCTAGAGCCACAGTGTCCTAGGCTGTGTCCTAGGCACAGCCAGGACTGTCATGCCCTATGCCCAGGAGAAACTGAACGAAGACAGTAATGACTAACAACTATGCTAACCACAGGCAAAAATCATTAAGTAGATCACTACTTCTGTCATTTATACTGTAACAACATCTGGGCTAGAATAGCAGGGTTACCTAAACAAACTGTGTTTCTTGCAGACAAATCATAAAATAAGTCAAAAACTTTAAATTCCTGGGTAAATTTGAAGTTTAATGTGAAAAAAAATACATAGCAAAAACAGGATTTAAAAACATATTTTGGATGATTTCTTGTTAATCCATTATTTACTTGATTGACCCATAGGGAGCATTCTTGCTCAAAGTGGCAGTGGTGGGTAATAACAATGGGTACTTCTCTGTGAAAGGCTAAACCCAACCTGAGAAATTGTTCTCTTCACTTGAGTTTGGAGAATAGCTGTCCTGCAAGCAAAACTGTCACCTACCAATAAAATTCAGAACAATTTATAGGGAGATAGTCACTGTATACATTACATAAAAATTATTAAAATATTTAAAATGCAGAGTTTTTAACACTTGTTAGTCAATATTGATTACTTTTATTTATTCAATTCTGTTATTTCTGTTATTAATGTAATAATTTCAGATGTTGAAAATCAACATGTAGAAAACACAGAAATCAACATCATTCTATACATCCTTATTAAATTCACAATTTCACTGCCCCTCCTTTGAAGCAATGACTTTTAAATGTTTGTATTTTGGATTTGCTTGTTTTTCTCCACAATGATATATAATTGTTTATACTAGAGTTACTTGAAATATGAGTATTTAAAAATTTTTTCTATGATAAATGAAAATTAGAACCCTTAAAATTCACCCCATGTCACCTTCCTCTCCTTAAATTCAGATAAAAATTTAATAATTTTAGTTTCTTTTATAATCAGAAAATATTCTGGAAAATATATTCCTTTCTTATTAACTTTATGCTTTTATTTACTGTTATTATGGAAAATTTAAACATTAAAAAAGCAAAAATCAGAGCACAATGACCATGACCATGCATATCTATTCATATCATACAGGTTTAGCTAATATACTTTCTCATAATGCTCTATCTGTTTATATGTTTAGGACTAAATTATTTTAAATTATAAATATCATGATATTTCACCTATGTGTATTTGTATATGTCCTTAAAACTAAGACATTTTCCTATACCATATAACATTTTCACATTTAAGAAAATAATTTCTTATATAGTATAGTATCTAGTCCATATCTAAATTTTTTCAGTTGCTATCAATTTTAGCTATTTCTTTACACCCATCACATAAGATAAATATATTAACGCTCCTTAGTTCTTTCCCCTCTTTCCAACTTCCTGTCTTCCAACATCTGTTCTTTATACTTATGCTGACCATAATAAGGTTTTGTCTTCTTTGCCTATAATTTATCTATAAAAGATGAAGAAAAATTAAGATAAATAAACAGTAGATTTAGGAAAGTTGAAGGTCTATACCCAACTCTTGTCTTAGGTTCTGTGGGAAGCAGACTATGAGGTTCAGTTTGAGCACATGTCACCCATGAGGGAGTGTTCTGGGGTCACCTGTGGATGAGGGAAGGCAATAAAATTGGGTAAAGGGAAAAGTTGAACAGTCAAGCGCTTGCAATAGAAACAAAAGGTTGAGCTGCTCCTGTAGGGAAATTTGGAACTGAGTTGACTC
>NW_020265406.1:0-1920 GCF_003255815.1 Theropithecus gelada | reverse complement strand
CAGAGTTACAGCTTTCCCTTCAGGAAGCCTTTCCCTAAGACAGTTCTAGTGGAACTGGCAAAGTGATATTTGGAAGCCCATGGAGGGCTAAGGTGAAAAGGAAATATCTTCAGATGAAATCTGGAAAGAAGCTTTCTGAGAAACTGCTTAGTGTTCTGTGAATTCCTCTCACAGAGTTAGAGCTTTCCCCTCAAGAAACCACACACTAAGCCTGTTCTTGTGGAATTCGCAAAGTGATATTTGGAAGCCCGTAGAGGGCTATGGTGAAAAAGGAAGTATCATCAGAGAAAAACTTTGAAGAAGATTTCTGAGAAACTGCTTTGTGATGTGTGACTTCCACTCACAGAGTTACATCTGTATTTCGTGGATCTCTTTGCTAGCCTTATTTCTGTGGAATTTGAGAACAGATATTTCGGATAAATTTGAAGACTATAGGGGCAAAGGAAATATCCTCCAATAACAAAGAGTAAGAAGCTTTCTTAGAAACTTCTTTGTATTCTTTGAAATCATCTCACAGAATAACAGCTTTCCGCTCAAGAAGCCGCTCGCTAAGCCTGTTCATGTGGAATTCACAAACTTATATTCGGAAGCCCCTGGAGGGCTATGGTGAAAAAGGAAATATCCACGTACAAAAAACTGGAAAAGAGCTTTCTCAGAAACTGCTTTGTGATGTGTGATTTCCACTCACAGACTTACATCTATATTTCACTGATCTCCTTCCTAGTCTTATTTCTGTGGAATCTGAGAACAGATATTTTGGATCCCTTTGAAGACTATAGGGCCAAAGGAAATATCCTCCGATAACAAAGAGAAAGAATCTTTCTGAGAAACTTCTTTGTGTTCGGTGAAATCATCTCACAGAGTTACAGCTTTCCCCGCAAGAAGCCGCATGCTAAGCGTGTTCTTGTGGAGTTCGCAAAGTGATATTTGGAAGCCTATAGAGGGCTATGGTGAAAAAGGAAATATCCTCCGATGAACTCTGGAAAGAAGCTTTCTGAGAAACTGCTTAGTTTTCTGTGAATTCATCTCACAGAGTTACAGCCTACCCCTCAAGAAGCCGCTCACTAAGCCTGTTCTTGTGGAATTCACAAAGTGATATTTGGAAGCCCATAGAGGGCTATGGTGAAAAAGGAAATATCCTCAGAGGAAAACTGCAAAGAAGCTTTCTGAGAAACTGCTTTGTGATGTGTGTCTTCCACTCACAGAGTTACATCTGTATTTCGTGGATCTCTTTGCTAGCCTTATTTCTCTGGAATCTGAGAACAGATATTTCGGATCCCTTAGAAGACTATAGGGCCAAACGAAATATCCTCCGATAACAAAGAGAAAGAAGCTTTCTGAGAAACTTCTTTGTGTTCTGTGAAATCATCTCACAGAGTTACAGCTTTCCCCTCAAGGAGCCTTTCGCTAAGACAGTTCTTCTGGAATTGGCAAAGTGATATTTGGAAGCCCATAGAGGGCTACGGTGAAAAAGGGAATATCCTGAGATGAAATCTGGAAAGAAGCTTTCTGAGAAACTGCTTAGTGTTCGGTGTATTCATCTCACAGAGTTACAGCTTTCCCTTCAAGAAGCCGTTCGCTAAGCCTGTTTTTGTGGAATTTGCAAAGTGATATTTGGAAGCCTATATTGGGCTATGGTGAAAAAGGAAATGTCGTCAGAGAAAAACTGGGAAGAAGCTTTCTGAGAAACTGCTTTGAGAAGTGTGACTTCCACTCACAGAGTTACATCTCTATTTCGTGGATCTCCTTGCTAGCCTTATTTCTGTGGAATGTGAGAACAGATATTTCGGATCCCTTTGAAGACTATAGGGCCAAAGGAAATATCGTCCGATAACAAAGAGAAAGAAGCTTTCTGAGAAACTTCTTTGTATTTGGTGAAATCATCTCATAGAGTTACAGCTTTCTGCGCAGGAAGCCGCT
>NW_020265405.1:0-1921 GCF_003255815.1 Theropithecus gelada | reverse complement strand
TGTCTTCCACAATGGTTGAACCAATTTACATTTCCACCAACAGTGTAGAAGCCTTCCTATTCCTCCACAACCTCGCCACATCTGGTGTTTATTTACTTTTAAAAAATTGCCATTCTGACTGGCATTAGATAGTATCTCATTTGTGGTTTTGATTTGCATTTCTGTAATCAGTGATGTTGAGATTTTTTCATATTTTTTTGGCCACATGTAAGTCTTATTTTGTGAAATGTCTCTTCATCTCCTTTGTCCACTTTTGAATGAAGTTTTTTTCATGCAAATTTGCTTAAGTTCTTTGTAGATTCTGAATATTAGAACTTTGTAAGATAGATAGATTGCAAAAATTTTCTCCCATTCTGTAGGGTGTCTGTTTGCTCTGATGACAGTTTCTTTTTCTGTGCAGAAGCTCTTTTGTTTAATTAGATCCTACTTGCCCATTTTTGCTTTTGTGCCAGATGCTTTTGGCGATTTCTTCATAAAATCTTTGCCCATGCCTGTGTCCTGAATGGTATTGCCTAGATTTTCTTTCAGAGTTTTTTATAGTTTTGCATTTTACATTTAAGTCTTTAATCTATATTGAGTTAATTTTTGCGTAAGGTGTAAGGACGGGGTCCAGTTTCAATTTTCTGCATATGGTTAGCCAGTTCTCCCATCACCATTTACTAGATAGGGAATCCTTTCCCCATTGCTTGTTTTGTCAGGTTTGTTGAAGATCAGATGGTTGTAGATGTGCAGTCTTTTTTTGTGAGTTCTCTATTCTGTTCCATTGGTCTATGTGCCTGTTTTTGTACCAGTATCATGCTGTTCTGTTTACTGTAGCCTTATAGTATAGTTTTAAGTGGCATAGTATGATGCCTCCAGCTTTGTTCTTTTTGCTTAATATTCTTTTGGCTATATGAGCTCTTATTGGATCCATATGAATTTTAAAATAGTTTTTTTTTCCCATAATAAGCTTCTCTTTTAAAATTAATGATTAAATGTTTGAGACATCACAGAGCCTTGGGTGCTTAGGAGAAAACAGTTTGAAACAGAGAAAGGAGATGCAACAGTATCTCTGAATTTTTCTTGTGAATACCTTTAATAACAATGTTGTTTTCAATGAGTTAACACAGTTGAGAACATAGAGTAACTAGATCAAATAGTTCCAAGACTTCAATCCCATAAAAATAATGCCTCAAAAATAAAACTTTGTTCTGTCTAAGATGTCTCAAATTTAGTGGAAGCATGTCCCAAGCGCCAGTTTTCTTATTGAAATATCATCTTCACTAAATATTTGCCTACACTTAAAAAACAAAAAACTCTGCTATATGGAGTAGCCTTTCTTTTGTTTCTTTAATTCTCAGTAAACTTGCTTTCACTTAGAAAAACATTGCCTAATCAAATTGCTTTTCATTTACAAAAGTGTGAATCTCATACTTCAGTCAACACATCTAGCTTAGCATGATGCCAGTAACTTTGGTTTGAAGCAGTAGCCTGAAATGGTTAGCTCAAATTGAGAAAGAAGGTTTTTTCAAAAACTAGCTATTTGGTGGGAATTCCATAATAAACTTAACATCTTTTGCTCTGGTATTGAATGAGATGTGATAGAAGTCATTTGGAGACCACTNTTTCTATCCTGAGACTTTGCTGAAGTTGCTTATCAGCTTAAGGAGATTTTAGGCTGAGACGACAGGGTTTTCTAAATATACAATCATGTCATCTATGAACAGGGACAATTTTACTTCCTCTTTTCCTAATTAAATACCCTTTATTTCTTTCTCTTCCCTGATTGCCCTGGCCAGAACTTCCAACACTACGTTGAATAGGAGTGGTGAGAGAGGGCATCTCTGTCTTGTGCCAATTTTCAAAGGGAATGCTTCCAGTTTTTGCCCATTCAGTATTACATTGGCTGTGGGTTTGTCATAAACAGCTCTTATTATTTTGA
>NW_020265404.1:0-1924 GCF_003255815.1 Theropithecus gelada | reverse complement strand
TGTGAGTGGGTCTCAGAGGTGGTTATGGAAGAAGTGAAGCTGGAAGTACTGTGTGAGGTGGTCTCGGTAGTGGTGATCGAGGAAGTGAAGCTGGGAGTACTGTGTGAGGTGGTCTCGGTGGTGGTGATCAAAGAAGTGAAGGTGGGAGTACTGTGTGAGGTGGTCTCGGTGCGTCTGATCGAAGAAGTGTAGCTGGGTGTACTGTGGGAGCTGGTCTCGATGGTGGTGATTGAAGAAGTGAAACTGGGAGTACTGGGTGAGGTGGTCTCAGTGGTGGTGATCAAAGAAGTGAAGCTGGGAGTACTATGTGAGGGGGTCTCACTGGTGGTGATTGAAGAAGTGAAACTGGGAGTACTGTGGGATGTGGTCTCTGTGGTGGTGATTGAAGAAGTGAAGCTGGGAGTACTGTGTGGGATGGTCTCGGTGGTGGTGATTGAGGAAGTGAAGCTGTGAGTATTGTGGGATGTGGTCTCGGTGGTGGCGGTCGAAGAAGTGAAGTTGGGAGTACCGTGTGAGTGGGTCTCAGAGGTGGTTATGGAAGAAGTGAAGCTGGAAGTACTGTGTGAGGGGATCTCGGTGGTGGTGATCGAGGAAGTGAATCTGGGAGTACTGTGTGAGGTGGTCTCGGTGGTTCTGATCAAAGAAGTGTAGCTGGGTGTACTGTGGGAGCTGGTCTCGATGGTGGTGATTGAAGAAGTGAAGCTGGGAGTACTGGGTGAGGTGGTCTCAGTGGTGGTGATCAAAGAAGTGAAGCTGGGAGTACTATGTGAGGGGGTCTCAGTGGTGGCGATTGAAGAAGTGAAACTGGGAGTACTGTGGGATGTGGTCTCTGTGGTGGTGATTGAAGAAGTGAAGCTGCGAGTACTGTGTGGGGTGGTCTCGGTGGTGGTGATTGAGGAAGTGAAGCTGGGAGTATTGTGGGATGTGGTCTCGGTGGTGGTGGTCGAAGAAGTGAAGTTTGGAGTACCGTGTGAGTGGGTCTCAGAGGTGGTTATGGAAGAAGTGAAGCTGGAAGTACTGTGTGAGGTGGTCTCGGTAGTGGTGATCGAGGAAGTGAAGCTGGGAGTACTGTGTGAGGTGGTCTCGGTGGTGGTGATCAAAGAAGTGAAGGTGGGAGTACTGTGTGAGGTGGTCTCGGTGCGTCTGATCGAAGAAGTGTAGCTGGGTGTACTGTGGGAGCTGGTCTCGATGGTGGTGATTGAAGAAGTGAAACTGGGAGTACTGGGTGAGGTGGTCTCAGTGGTGGTGATCAAAGAAGTGAAGCTGGGAGTACTATGTGAGGGGGTCTCACTGGTGGTGATTGAAGAAGTGAAACTGGGAGTACTGTGGGATGTGGTCTCTGTGGTGGTGATTGAAGAAGTGAAGCTGGGAGTACTGTGTGGGATGGTCTCGGTGGTGGTGATTGAGGAAGTGAAGCTGTGAGTATTGTGGGATGTGGTCTCGGTGGTGGCGGTCGAAGAAGTGAAGTTGGGAGTACCGTGTGAGTGGGTCTCAGAGGTGGTTATGGAAGAAGTGAAGCTGGAAGTACTGTGTGAGGGGATCTCGGTGGTGGTGATCGAGGAAGTGAATCTGGGAGTACTGTGTGAGGTGGTCTCGGTGGTTCTGATCAAAGAAGTGTAGCTGGGTGTACTGTGGGAGCTGGTCTCGATGGTGGTGATTGAAGAAGTGAAGCTGGGAGTACTGGGTGAGGTGGTCTCAGTGGTGGTGATCAAAGAAGTGAAGCTGGGAGTACTATGTGAGGGGGTCTCAGTGGTGGCGATTGAAGAAGTGAAACTGGGAGTACTGTGGGATGTGGTCTCTGTGGTGGTGATTGAAGAAGTGAAGCTGCGAGTACTGTGTGGGGTGGTCTCGGTGGTGGTGATTGAGGAAGTGAAGCTGGGAGTATTGTGGGATGTGGTCTCGGTGGTGGTGGTCGAAGAAGTGA
>NW_020265403.1:0-1921 GCF_003255815.1 Theropithecus gelada | reverse complement strand
GCACCAGTCAGTCCTTTGACACTTTAGGCATATTTCTATAACCAGGAGATATCGTTCTTTTTTGTTGTTGTTATTTATTATACTGATATAGTTAGGCTTTGTGCAACCACCCAAATCTCATCTTAAACTATAATCCCCATAATTCTCACAGGTCAAGGGTAGGACCAGGTAATTTATCATGGAGCAGTTTCCACCATGCTGTTCTCGTGATGGTGAGTGAGTTTCAGGAGATCTGATGGTTTTATAAGTATCTGGCATTGCCCTTACTTGCACTCATTCTTTCTCCTGCTGCCCGGTGAAGGGATGCCTTCCGCCATAATTGTAAGTTTCCTGAGGCTTCCCCAGCCATGCGGAACTGTGAGTCAATTAAGCATCTTTTCTTTATAAATTACCCAGTCTCAGGCATTTCTTCACAGCAATGTGAAAATGGACTGATACATATACTTTGTTTTGTTTTAACTCATGTTTATTCCCTTTGGATTTCCTCATATACATATTTATATATCTTTTTCTCTTTCACTCTTCAGATTTCTACCTTTCTGATAATTCATCCTTTCGATGACTGTCCATGATTCTGAACTATGTATATGGCATTGCAGTGTACATATCAGAGTTATATTTTTGTTCATCATCATACAGATCAATACACACAAATCTTCATTTATTTTGGTTTTTTCTCAACTCTCTGTTTTCATTATGTGTCAAATATGATAAGAGAATTATCTTCTTTGTTAAGTTAATCAGTTTGGGTTGTTGTAAGCCATAAATTGAATGATTTATAAACACCAAGAATTTACTTTCCACAGTTCTAGAGAGTGAAAATCTAAATCAGAGTGCCAAATAATGGAGTTCTGATGAGGACTTGCTTTTTGGTTTTCAAATGTCTGCCTTTTTATTAGGTACTCTCAAAGCAGAAAGCAAATGAGAGAGCTCTCTGGGATTCCTTCTATAAGGACACCATGTTGTATAAGATGGCTCAGCCCTCATGATCTAATTACCTCTGAAAGCCCTCCCTCCTAATACATCATATTGGGAGTTAAGATTTCAACATATGACTTTTGGAGGATACAAATATTCAGCCCATAACAAGTTGCAATAACTAAATAGTGTGGAAAACATTATGCATTACATATGAACATCCCTTTACTCTATAATTTTACTCCCTCTTCCAGTTCACTCTATAATATGCTAACTCAAAATAAATCTATGTCATAATAAAATTTTTTATATTTCATCAGAAACACCTTATTGTGCCTGGAAACTAACACAGTTTTTAAACATCTATTTGCTTTTTAGAGTATATATATTCTAAGACTAAGAAACCTTCATCCAAAAAATATTTCAATATAATTTTCAAGAAATGTTTTAATCTCAAATATTAACTTACAGACTTTTAACTGGGATCAACAATTCTATTTTTTTCACTGATTCTTGTAATGTATGAGCTATGTCCTTTTTGTTTTGATATGCAGTTTCATGAGAGTATTGATAGATAGATACCATACATATATAGAGTAATACTGAATTTCACATCAAAAATATTTTTTACTATTTATTTATTCTGCTGTTGCTTCCTTAAAATATTTCTCAAATGTTTAAATTCACTCTACAACTATTTTCAGGGTCATTACTAAAGTTTAGCTTTGTCGTAATGCATAAAATACATTTTTCAGTAGCTTTGGATATAAAAACATTCAGGAAACGCCACTAAGAAATTAGACAACCACCTCTAAACCAGGACTGTATGAAAACTACTACACATTATTTGAATGACATTAGAAAGAACACAGGTTTGAAAATATCCAGAGGTTAATTCTTAAATGAATCAAAACAATAATTTATTCAACTTGAAAGTATACCCAAGGTGTTCCAAAGGTGAATAAACAAAGGAAGATGACCTGAAAATCAAGGCTAGGCATAA
>NW_020265402.1:2264-8188 GCF_003255815.1 Theropithecus gelada | reverse complement strand
CCGAGGTGGGCGGATCACCTGAGGTCAGGAGTTCAAGACCAGCCTGACCAACATGGAGAAATCCCATCTACATTAAAAATACAAAATTAGCCGGGTGTGGTGGCGCATGCCTGTAATCCCGGCTACTCAGGAGGCTGAGAGGCAGGAGAATCACTTGAACTTGGAGGCAGAGGTTGCAGTGAGCCGAGATTGCACCATTGCACTCCATCCTGGCAACTGAGCGAGACTCCGTCTCAAACCAAACGGTGGGTGTGGGAAGCAGCTGCTGCCTCTAGGGCTGAGAGAAAATACCCAAGGAAAGAACAGACTGGGGAGGGCTCTGCCCAAGGTGGGGCCCAGGTCTTGCTGGAGAGGATGTGGCTGCGGACCCCGGAACGGCAGGGAAGCTTGCTGGGCACCCCAGTGATGGCAGCGAGGGTCATCTACTGCGGCCCCTGCAGGGAGGGTGCAGGGAGGAGATGGACAGCCCCCAGCTGCCATGGGGGCCACTGCTTTGGGGCCGGGCAGGGTCGCCCACAGGAGAGGGAGCAGCACTGTCGGGCAGAAAGGGGTCCTGATGCAGAGCTGGGGCCTCGCTTCAGGGCCCAAGGTGGGAAGTGGGAGTGGTGCCTGCTTCAGGTACCCGGCTGGTGGCACAGTCACTACGCCCACCTCGCCAAGCATGCCGGGTTCCTGGGCCTCAGGAGGAGGCTCTGCTTGGGCTGTCCGAGGACTTATCCCCAGGGTCCCCTGGCATTGAGGTGACCGTAGAGCCTGTCACTCCCAACAGCCAGGCCCAGGGCTGTGATTAGCTCTGCCCCGGGCCGCTCCTGAGCGCCAGGGCAATGGGGGCACCTTGTGGCGACGTTGCCTCTGCCCCAGATCCTAGCCGGGGCCCAGTGAGGATCAGGAGCCCCCACCCCAGGCCGGGAGGGGGTGTATCCAGGGCTGCATGCTCCATGGAGCTGGTGGGAGCCAGGAACAGGCAGGAGCCCCCATCAGGCACAGCTGCAGCCGCGCAAGTAGGGGCTGTAGACCCGGGCTTCCCTGTGCTCTTGGGGGCCTAGGAAGGACCCCCTCCTTGCCTTTGCAGGCTTGGAGGTGCCCCATCCCACTGCCTGGCCTCTCCCCACTCCTGGCACACCCTCTGATCTCGGAGTGGGGTTGGAGCCAAGCCCGGCACTGTGACCGCCCGACTGAGTACGTGCATACTCAGGCCCTGCCACCTCAGCCCCCTCCGGACTTCGGGTGCAGATATGGGGGCTGCTGAGGGCAGCTCAGCACTGGGCTGCAGGTGTCCCTTGGCAAGAACGGCCTGGATGTCATGGACAGCAGTGGGAGGCAGACAGGCTCCTGGGTGGAAGAGGGCAGGTCCTCGGTACGGCCCCACCTTCCGGCCAGGGAGGGCAGTTCCTCCCCTCTGAGGTCCATAAAAACCTGCGGGATCAGCCAGAGCAGGGGAGAGAACAGAGAGACGGGAGGACCAGCTGCAGAGAGGAGCTACCCTGTCTGCTGAGAGCTGAACACTCCGAGGGGATAACCTGCCTACAGAGAGGAGCTGCCCCCAGCGGTCTCCTCTGAGCTGTTCTAACACTCAATAAAGCTCCTCTTCGTCTTGCTCACCCTCCACTTGTCTGTGTACCTCATTCTTCCTAAACACAGGACAAGAACTCAGGCAACGGTGCCAGCAGCCACAGAGGTTGCCAGCCAGAAAAGCAACACCCCAAGCGTCCCGTAATGCCAGGAGAGGCTGGGGTGCCAGCTGGACATGTTCAGGACCCACTCATGGGTGCCACCCAGTGCCACCCACTGGAGTGCAGGAGAAACTCGCTGGAGGGTGTGCACCAAGGGTCACCTGCACACCAAGGGTGAAGGATGGACCCAGAGCTGGAAGGAAAACCCTAGATAGAACGTTGTCCGCTTCCTCCTCAGTGCGCTCTACTGACAAGGCCTAACATTGATCTCCTTGCAGAGAAGAAATGTGCACAGGGCACAGCCCCAGGCACAGGCAGGGAGCTCGGCCTCCTCCCACAGCCCTCCTCCCTCCTCCTTTCTCTGTGTCACCCCTCGCCCTCCCATTCCTCTTACCTTCTCATTCTCTCTGCCTTACAACACTGTTCATCATTTATCATGGATAAGTAAATAGCAGGGTCTTTTGGCCATTTCACAATTGTGGCACTTACTAGCATGGTGGGAATCCTCTGACACATCTCCTTCCAGAGGTGAGGCCTGTGACCCCTCCCAGAGACCTTCCTGCCACTGCTTCAGCTGACTTCTTAGGCTGGGTCATAAAGCGTCTTGCAGCTTTGACCTTGTTCCCAGAGATGCCTTTCTTTTGAAACCTGAGCAACCATGTAAGAAAACCAAGGACCTGAACGCCACCACCATGCCAGAGAGGCTGCCTGTAGACCCTCAGATAGTCAGTTCCAGCTGAGCCCTTCTATCCTTGTCAGCTCAGGTTGCCATCACAGAATACTATAGACAGGGCCACTCAAACAACAGAAATGCATGTTCCCACAGCTCAGGGGGCTGGAAGTCCCAGATCAAGGTGTCTGCAGGTTTGGTCTCTGGTGAGGCCTCTCTCCGTGGTTTGCAGACGGCCGCCTTCTGGCTGCTTTGTCCTCACATGTTCTTTCCTCTGCATCACACTCTGGTGTCCCTTCCTCTTATATGGACACCAGTCCTCTTAGATAGGGGCCCACCCTTACAGCCTCATTTTACCCTAATTACCTCCTTAAAGGCCCTATCTCCAATATACTCACATTGGGGATTAGGATGTGAGTGTCTAAATCTGAGAGGACACAGTTCAGTTCATAACACCGTCCTTCAGCCACCCCAGTCGAGGCAACAGACATGGGAGCAAAGAAGCCATCTTGGAGGCAGAGAGTGCAGCCTGCACTGAGCCACCCAGCTGCTGGAGTCATGTCTGCCGAGACACAAGGCGGGCGAATCACGAGGTCAGGAGATCGAGACCATCCTGGCTAACATGGTGAAACCCCGTCTCTACTAAAAAATACAAAAAACTAGCCGGGCGAGGTGGCGGGTGCCTGTAGTCCCAGCTACTCGGGAGGCTGAGGCAGGAGAATGGCGTGAACCCGGGAGGCAGAGCTTGCAGTGAGCTGAGATCCGGCCATTGCACTCCAGCCTGGGCGACAGAGCGAGACTCCGTCTCAAAAATAAATAAATAAATAAATAAATAAATAAATAAATAAATAAAATAAAATAAAGAGTTTGGAATGCAAGAGTTTGGAATGCAAAAGAGGCAAGGGGATCAGGGAGGTGCCAGGGCGTGACTTGCCCTGGTGGTCCTCTTGAACTGTTGTTCCATTTGGTGAAGGGGCTGGTGCCATCATGGATGCTGCCGGGTTATAAACTAGTCCTAGTCAATCTCTTAGTCACTCTGCAGCCGGCAGTGGGTTCCACCCCTGAAGTTATCTTTTGTTGGAGAGAGAATTCCGGAGGTGCCTGGTCCCTATCAGAATCCGATCCCTGAAGCTTCTAAGGAAATATATGGTCAGATAAGACAGCATGGTGTGTGCTGAACACATGTCCAGGTAAATAATTGTACATAAGGCCTGGGAGTATAGGATGAAGAAGGAAACGGGGTAGGACTCTGAGGCTGTGTTTCAAAATGAGAGGTAACATACAGGCAGTTTGTCTCAAAGTTGTATCTTGAGACCTGGAGCCAGGAGAGGAAAACATAAAGAAGAAAGAACAGTTTAAAATGCAGTTTGAAGACCCAAGGGGCCTTCAAGATGCTTTAGGCCACTTGCCTTGGTCTCAAAATTGCTGCCACAATGGCCAGTCCATCTCAGGGGATTCAGCAGCTGCTGCAGGCTGAGAAGCAGGATGCTGAGAAGGTGTCTGATGCCTGCAAAAGAAAGAAGTGGAGGTCAAGGTGAATGGATCATGAGGTCAGAAGATTGAGACCATCCTGGCTAACACAGTGAAACCCTGTCTCTACTAAAATACTAAAAATACAAAAATTAGCCAGGGGTGGTGGTATTGGGGGAAGCCACCTGAATTTTTCGACATAGGTTCTTTCTATTTTCCATAAGTGTTGGGTGGCTGAGAAACAAAGAGAGACCGTAAAAAGAGAGGAATTTTTACTGCTGGGCCACCAGGGGTGACATCACATATTGGTAGGACCGTGATGCCTGCCTGAACCTGAAAACCAGCAAGTTTTTATTAAGGGTTTCAAAAGGGGAGGGGGTGTGCAAACAGCAAGTAGGTCCAAAATCACATGCTTCAAAGGGCAAAAAGCAGAACTACTAATAAGGGTCTAACAAAGATCACGTGCTTCTGAGGGAACAGAACAAAAGGCAAAAGCAGAACTACTGATAAGAGTCCAACAAAGATCAGAAGGCAAAGGGCAAAAGCAGAACCACTGATGAGGGTCTATGTTCAGCAGTGCACGTATTGTCTTGATAAATATCTTAAACAACAGAAAACAGGGTTCGAGAGCAGAGAACTGGTCCGATCACAAATTTACCAGAGTGGAGTTTCCCAACCCTAGTAAGCCTGAGGGTATGGCAGGAGACCAGGGTGGATCTCAGTCCTTATCTCAACTGCATAAGACAGACACTCCCAGAGCGGCTGTTTATAGACCTCCCCACAGGAATGCATTCCTTTCCCAGGGTATTAATATTAATATTCTTTGCTAGGGAAAGAATTTAGCAATAGCTCTCCTACTTCCACATCCATTTATAGGCTCTGCAAGAAGAAAAATATGGCTCTTTTTCCCAACCCCGCAGGCAGTCAGACCTTATGGTTGTCTTCCCTTGTTCCCTAAAAATCGCCGTTATTCTGTTCTTTTTCAAGGTGCACTGATTTCATGTTGTTCAAACACACATCTTTTGCAATCGATTTATACAGTTAACACAATTATCACAGTGGTTCTGAGGTGATGTACATCCTCAGCTTACAAATATAACAGGATTAAGAGATTAAAGTAAAGACAGGCATAAGAAATTATAAAAGTATTATTTGGGAACTGATAAATGTCCATGAAATCTTCACAATTTATTTTCCTCTGCCGTGGCTCCAGTCAGTCCCTGTGTTCGGGGTCCCTGATTTCCCACAACATGGTGGCACGTGCCTGTAGTCCCAGCTACTCAGGAGGCTGAGGCAGAGAAGTGTTTGAACCTGGGAGGTAGAGGTTGCAGTAAGCCGAGATCACCACCACTACACTCCAGCCTGGGCCACAGAGTGAGACTCTGTCTCAAAAAAAAAAGAGAAAGAACTGGAGGCTGATGCAGGCCAAAGAAGCAGCTCAGGCTGAAATTGAACAGTACCACCACCTGCAGAGAGAGAAAGAGTTGAAGGCCAAGGAAGCTGCGGCACTGGGATCCATGGCACTGGCAGCACCGAAGTGGAGAAGGAGGCCCAGGAGAAGATGACCATCCTCCAGACCTACATTCCTCACAGCAGGGATGAAGGCTGGGATAACCTCCTGGCTTTTGTCTGTGACATTTGGCCAGAAATCCTTGAAAGCTACCACATAAATGGATACAAGAAGAAAGAAGCACCTGTACTGTGGGTTGGCATTTTAGATGCCCTCGTGGAATATGAATCTTTAGCACAGCTCTTGTTATATTCTCTTTTTTTTTTTTTTTTTTTTGAGATGGAGTCTCGCTCTGTCGCCCAGGCTGGAGTGCAGTGGCCGGATCTCAGCTCACTGCAAGCTCCGCCTCCCGGATTCACGCCATTCTCCTGCCTCAGCCTCCCGAGTAGCTGGGACTACAGGCGCCCGCCACCTCGCCCGGCTGGTTTTCTGTATTTTTTAGTAGAGACGGGGTTTCACCGTGTCAGCCAGGATGGTCTCGATCTCCTGACCTCGTGATCCGCCCGTCTCGGCCTCCCAAAGTGCTGGGATTACAGGCTTGAGCCACCGCGCCCGGCCTGTATTTTTTTTTTTTAGTAGAGACAGGGTTTCACCGTGTTAG
>NW_020265402.1:517-2253 GCF_003255815.1 Theropithecus gelada | reverse complement strand
TCATTCTCCTGCCTCAATCTCCCAAGTAGCTGGGACTACAGGTGCCCACCACCTCGCCCGGCTAGTTTTCTGTATTTTTTTTTTTTAGTAGAGACGGGGTTTCACCGTGTTAGCCAGGATGGTCTCGATCTCCTGACCTCGTGATCCACCCGTCTCGGCCTCCCAAAGTGCTGAGATTAAAGGCTTGAGCCACCGCGCCCGGCCATTATATTCTTATGGAATGGTGAAGGGTGCCTGCCCCTCCACACCTGTGGGTATTTCTCACAAGGTGGGGACAAGAGACTGAGAAAAGAAATAAGACACAGAGAAAAACTATAGAGGAAGAAAAGTGGGCCCAGGGGACCAGCGCTCAGCAAGTGAGGGCCTGCACCAGCGCTGGTCTCTGAGTTCCTCCATGTTTATTGATCACTATCTCTATTATCTCGGTGAGGGTAATGTGGCAGGACTACAGAGTAATGGTGGGGACAGGGTCAGCAGGAAAACATGTGAGCAAAGGAATGTGTCATAAATAAGTTTAAGGAAAGGTGCTGTGCCTGGATGTGCACGTAGGCCAGATTTATGTTTAACTTTACACAAACATCTCAGTGCAGTAAAGTGTAGCAGAGCAGTATGGTCAACAGCATGTCTCACCTCCAGCCATGGGCGGTTTTCTCCTATCTCAGTAAATAGAATGTACGGTTGGGTTTTACACCGAGACATTCCATTCCCAGGGATGAGCGGGTGAGAGATGCTTTCCTCTTATCTCAACTGCAAAGAGGCCTTCCTCTTTCACGAATCCTCCTCAGCACAGACTCTTTATGGGTGTCGGGCTGGGAGATGGTCAGGTCTTTCCCTTCCCACGAGGCCATATCTCAGGCTGTCTCAGTGGGGAAAACCTTGGACAATACCCAGGCTTTCTTGGACAGAGGTCCCTGCGGTTTTCCACAGTGCATTGTCCCTGGTAATTGAGAATGGAGAATGGTGATGACTTTTACCAAGCATACTGCCCGCAGACACATTTTTAACAAAGCACATCCTGCCCAGCCCTAAATCCATTAAACCTTGAGTCAACACAGCACAGGTTCCTGCGAGCACAGGGTTGGGGCTAAGGTTACAGATTAACAGCATTTCCAAGCAGAAGAAGTTTTCTTAGTACAGATCAAAATGGAGTTTCTTATGTCTTCCTTTTTCTACATGGACACCTAACAGTCTGATCTCACACATTTCAATTTATTACAACAAACAGTGAGAAAAAGAAATTTCCCATTTTATATTACTCATGTTTGAACACACACACTAATTTACCAGGGCCTTTAACTAAAGCAAGTGAACATGCTGACTTACTGGTGTCATCTGCATTCATAAAAGCACAAGAACTTTGTGCTTTGACTCATGTAAATGTGACACCCTAACAGGCTGATTTCACACCCTAACAGTCTGATCTCTCCCTCACATTTCCCCCTTTTCTTTTTGACAAAACCGCCATCATGATCAGGGTCTGTTCTCGATGGTCGCTGTCTCTTCGGAGCTGCTGGGTACACCTGTAAACTAACAACAGAGAGAACAGGCACACAAGGATTAATATGAAATTTACTGTAGTGGAACTTCCGAGGGTTTTAGCCCAAGTGACAGGGTTAAGACTTGCGAGGTCATCAGCAAATCCCACAATTGCCTCAGTTCCTGGTACCAAATTTAAATGGGCTTTTGATGCTTTGAAAATTTATTCTTTTTTTTTTTTTTTTTTTTTTTTATGACTT
>NW_020265402.1:0-424 GCF_003255815.1 Theropithecus gelada | reverse complement strand
TTTTTTTTTTTTTTTTTTTTTTTGAGACAGAGTCTCGCTTAGTCACCCAGGCTGGAGTGCAGTGGCGCGATCTCGGCTCACTGCAAGCTCCGCCTCCCAGGTCCAGGCCATTCTCCTGCCTCAGCCTCCCGAGTAGCTGGGACTACAGGCGCCCGCCGCCTCGCCCGGCTAATTTTTTGCATTTTTAGTAGAGACGGGGTTTCACCATGTTAGCCAGGATGGTCTCGATCTCCTGACCTCGTGATCCGCCCGCCTCGGCCTCCCAAAGTGCTGGGATTACAGGCGTGAGCCACCGCGCCCGGCCTGAAAATTTATTCTTTTAATATCACCATTCTGTTCATCTGGGGAGCCGATGGTGCTCGATTGCGGTGTCTCCGTCTCCACAGAGGTGCTCTTCTTTGCATCTCCAATGGGTTCATTGTAG
>NW_020265401.1:838-1921 GCF_003255815.1 Theropithecus gelada | reverse complement strand
AGGAAGCACTAAACATGGAAAGGAACAACCAGTACCAGTCACTGCAAAAACATGCCAAAATGAAAACACCATCAATGATAGAAAGAAACTGTATCAATTAACAAGCAAAATAACCAGCTAATATCATAATGACAGGATCAAGTTCACACATAACAATATTAACTTTAAATGTAAATGGGCTAAATGGTCCAATTAAAAGACACAGCCTGGAAAACTGGATAAAGAGTCAAGACACATCAGTTTGCTGTATTCAGGAGATCCATCTCACGTGCAGAGACACACACAGGCTCAAAATAAAGGGATGGAGGAAGATCTACCAAGCAAATGGAAAACAAAAAAAGGCAAAAGTTGCAATCCTAGTCTCTGATAAAACAGACTTTAAACAAACAAAGATCAAGAGAGACAAAGAAGGCCATTACATAATGGTAAAGGGATCAATTCAACAAGAAGAGCTAACTATCCTAAATATATATATATATGCACCCAATACAGGAGCACCCAGATTCATAAAGCAAGTCCTTAGAGACTTACAAAGAGACTTAGACTCCCATACAATAATACTGGGAGACTTTAACACACTACTGTCAACACGAGTCAGATCAATGAGACAGAAAGTTAACAAGGATATCCAGGAATTGAACTCAACTCTGCACCAAGCAGACCTAATAGACATCTACAGAACTCTCCACCCCAAATCAACAGAAGATACATTCTTTGCAGCACCACATTGCACTTATTCCAAAATTGATCACATAGTTGGAAGTAAAGCACTCCTTAGCAAATGTAAAAGAACAGAAATTATAACAAACTGACTCTCAGACCACAGTGCAATCAAACTGGAACTCAGGATTAAGAAACTCACTCAAAACCGCTCAACTACATGGAAACTGAACAACCTGCTCCTGAATGACTACTGGGTACATAATGAAATGAAGGCAGAAATAAAGATGTTCTTTGAAACTAGTGAGAACAAAGATACAACATACCAGAATCTCTGGGACACATTTAAAGCAGTGTGTAGAGGGAAATTTATAGCACTAAATGCCCACAAGAGAAAGCTGGAAAGATCTAAAATTGACACCC
>NW_020265401.1:0-772 GCF_003255815.1 Theropithecus gelada | reverse complement strand
GAATCTCTGGGACACATTTAAAGCAGTGTGTAGAAGGAAATTTATAGCACTAAATGCCCACAAGAGAAAGCTGGAAAGATCTAAAATTGACACCCTAACATCACAATTAAAAGAACTAGAGAAGCAAGAGCAAAAACATTCAAAAGCTAGCAGAAGGCAAGAAATAACTAAGACCAGAGCAGAACTGAAGGAGATAGAGACACAAAAAACCCTTCAAAAAACCAATGAATCCAGGAGCTGGTTTTTTTTGAAAAGATCAACAAAATTGATAGACTGTTAGCAAGACTAATAAAGAAGAAAAGAAAGAAGAATCAAACAGATGCAATAAAAAAATGATAAAGGGGATATCACCACTGACCCCACAGAAATACAAACTACCATCAGAGAATACTATAAACACCTCTACGCAAATAAACTAGAAAACCTGGAAGAAATGGATAAATTCCTGGACACATACACTCTCCCAAGACTAAACCAGGAAGAAGTTGAATCCCTGAATAGACCAATAACAGGCTCTGAAATGGAGGCAATAATTTATAGCCTACCAACCAAAAAAAGTCCCAGACCAGACAGATTCACAGCCGAATTCTACCAGAGGTACAAGGCGGAGCTGGTACCATTCCTTCTGAAACTCTTCCAATCAATAGAAAAAGAGGGAATCCTCCCCAGCTCATTTTATGAGGCCAACATCATCCTGATACCAAAGCCTGGTAGAGAAACAACAGAAAAAAGAGAATTTTAGACCAATATCCCTGATGAATATCGATGCAAA
>NW_020265400.1:0-1922 GCF_003255815.1 Theropithecus gelada | reverse complement strand
CCGCCCGCCTCGGCCTCCCAAAGTGCTGGGATTACAGGCGTGAGCCACCGTGCCCAGCCGCATACTGCTGTTTTATACAAACTTTCCGCCATTTCCTTTGGTCTAAGTCCTAAAAGGAAAATTACTGGGTCAAAGAACAAAAACGTGCCAGGTCATAGTGTGACTCTCAACAACTGCTGTCCAAACAAGGGACAAACGTGCCCCATACAATCATGAATGGCAGGGTGTGCATTCGCATAACCTTCAGAGTCTGGGACAAGGGGCTAAACTCCGGCACAAACGCACATGAGCTCCACAAAGACCAAAGCACTCCTCCATCTTCCGCTGTCTGCTCAGCACCTGGGCCTACAGCTGCTATTAGGGGAATCCTAAGATGTGTGTTGAATGACTAAAAGAGTACGCCTGCAAAACCCCAATACCAAGAACACAGTCAGCAGCAACACCAGAGTCAAGCCCACATCCCCACCGACGCCCTGGCAGGGCTGGGGCCCACCGCACGAGACAGCAGGTGAGTGACAGACAGGTGACACTGAGGGCCTTGTGGCTGCACACTCTCCCCCAGGGGCTGCTTCAAGGCTACAAAGCCTTTACCTTCGGGCTGTCTCCACCTGAAGCTTCCTTTTCATTTTCAGGCTGTGAGTTGTCAGCCATTAAATTGAGGTCAGATGGCATCACTCGGCCCACCTTGTACCCTGAAGACCCCGCTCCCCGGGGGCTGGAGGGGCAGGAGTTTGCAGCGCTGTGGAAGAGAAAAGGTTGTTCCTATTAGTCTGTCACAGAGCACACATCCTACTGTGCTTCAGCAACTGGCTCTAATTATAGGGAAAACATACGAAAATGTTAAAAAAAAAAAAAAAAAAAAAAGGAAGAGAATATCAGCATTTCCTATGGAAACACAGATTCTTATAAACTATCTGTGAAATTTAAGATCGTCCCAAGAAGCAATGTGGAAATAGGGTATTTGCTTCTGTAAACGCCAGCTCATGATATGTAAAACAAGCTCTCAAGGGAGGCAGTGGCCCACTCATTTCACCAGTGAGGAAACTTAGGCTCCAGATGGTTCCAGAACTTATTAAAGACACAAACTGACACAGGACAGGCGCAGAGGTCCTCACTGAGGAGCTGTGACAGGGGGCACAGAAAAGACAGGGAAAGTTACGCAGGGGAGGGGGTCTGACAGCCAAGGCCCCTGGAACTGAAGTGGAACAAGCGGTTCCACTGAAGATGAAGCCGTGGGCGTGGACACCCGCTGAAGGCACAGCAGCAGGTCAGCTAGGGGCACCCAGGACACAGCAGCAGGTCAGCTAGGGGCACCCAGAACGAAGAATCAGGCCCCTGTTTTCAGACATGCACTTTTTCCCACCAGGTTGGACTGGGGCACAGGGAGTGAGTGTTCTGATCTTGATCTCTGTGCCAATTAAAGGGCACGTGCATTTCTGGTAAGTCAAGGAGCTGCAGGTTCTCTCCATGCCTCATTTTCTGCACTTCAATAAAAAGAACGAGCCATTGAAATGGAACAAAATCAAGATAAGATCATTTTCTACGTTATAGAAGAGTTTTGGGGAAAAAACACTGCAAATGCATAGAAAAGGTCTAGAAAAAAATAACAAAGAAACCTAAAGTCGTGACCTCTGAGAAACAACTGAAAAGGAGGACCAGGGAGATGGAGAGGTGGGGAGGAGGAGGAGGGAAAGGGCAAACCACCAGTGGCCTTGTGCCCTCCACAGTGCTTCTTAGACCTTCCACCACGAATATGCACCACTGGCATACTCACTCGTCCATTCAACAAGTATTTGCTCAATGCCAGCAAACATCCTTAAAGCACTGAGAAACAGCAGGAACGACAGACTCGTGGCATCTACAATTTATGAGTTTAAAGAGCCAACTTTTAACAAGTGGAGGATGCAGCCAGTGTGGCCTGA
>NW_020265399.1:0-1922 GCF_003255815.1 Theropithecus gelada | reverse complement strand
GGAAAGGTGCCTTTTCCCCTTTAAGGGGATGAGGTGAGAGTTGCACCTGCCACTTCGCTAGTCCCTGGGGTGATTCTCCAGCATGGGTGGGAGTTGGGTTTGGAGGCCTGAGCCCCGTGAAGCTGGGGTTGCTGTTCCCTGAGTAGCAGGAAACCGGACTCTGGGAAGTGGGGTCAGAGGGTAGCATCCACAGGAGGGGCCTCTCGTCCCATTTGACATCTTCACTGCAAAAGGGGGTGTGGGCTTCATGGTCCATTGACAAATAGAACGTTACTTTTTGTGTTGTTTTTTAAGCACATCGAATCCTAATTCCTTTGGCCTTTACTAAAGTGGCATTTTGTAATTCCACATGATTTCATTGATATACTCGCAGGAGAGAATGCTTCCTGTAAACCAGAAGGATCTCTGAGACAGTTCTCGGCCCATAGAGAGTTCATTTTCCCAAGGTTAAAGACACAGCCTAAGGAGGGGTTGAGGACACACTGCGGCAGCCTCAGGAAGTCCTGGACATGTGCCCAAGGTGTTTGGGGCACAACTTGGTCTTATACATTTTAGGGAGACGTGAGACATCAATATATGTGAGATGTACGTTGGTTCGGTCGAGGAAGGGAGGGACGGCTCGAAGCGGGGAGGGGTTTCCCAGGTCACAGGTAGATCAGACAAATGCGTTTTTGGTGCACCTTTCCAGAGGAAGCAGCCAGATCCGCATTTATCTCCGTGTGCAGATGGGGACTTTGAATTCTCTCCTCTGTCCATGAGGAATTTCCTTGTGGATTGGTTGTGAGGGAGGTACGTGGCTTTTTTCCCCCTCCCCCCAGAAGCTGTCTCTGTTAGGAAGAGCATGGGAGGCAGGTTTACTCTAAGCTCTTCCTCACCTTGACGTCCCTTTAGCGTAGTGATTTTGGGGTCCTGAGATGTAGTTTCAACTTCATGTTTCTGAACACACTGGCACTCTAAACAGTGTTGTAGGAGGCATCTAACTTACTTAGAAGAATCTATTTGGAAGGACTTGAGCACCTTTGTCCTTGAGAGAACCAAGCCTTTGTTTAGTTTGCTTTGCCCCGAGGCTGTTACTCTGCCCCGGGCTGTGCGGCCTTAGAAAGCTGTGCCCCTCTGAGCTCCTGCCTGTGGAATCTGGTGACTTTGGAGTTAACCCAGCAGCTACATGTTTTGGAAAGCAGATTGCCTCTTAACGTGTTGGTGATTATGATTCTAGCACCAGAATTTCAGTGTGTATTTTCCACCCTTCTTACTTTGTCTCCTCATACACTGAGATGCTGCTGCATTTGCTCTTAGGCTTCACTGAGGGAGGGTCAGTTCTGACCCTTTCTTAGATATTGACCTTGAATGGACAGAATCGAGATTCAGAAAAATTCTCAAACTGTGAGAGTGTGCTGATATCTATGTAAGTGGGGTTCATGTGTCAAACTCAGGTTTAAGAAAAACCAATTCTAGGCTGGGCATAGTGGCTCACACCTGTCATCCCAGCACCTTGGGAGGCTGAGGTGGGCAGTTCACTTTTGAGCCCAGGAATTCAAGACCAGCCTGGGCAACGTAGCAAGACCCTGACTCTACAAAAAATTAAATAGGAGTGGTGATGTGCACCTGTGGTCCCAGCTACTTGGGAAGCTGAGGCTGGAGGATCTCCCAAGCCTGGCAGGTTGAGGCTGCAGTGAACCATGATAGCACCACTGTACTTATGGTGCACTGTTCCTGAGTGACAGAAGAACAACCACCCCCTCACACACAAAGTATCAATTCATGCAGTGGCCAGTTCTGCTGGGACCACCTGTTAAGGCTACTCTGGGCCTCACGGTGTGAGAAGGGTCTGTCCAGCGGCGAGAAGGAGTGGCTTGAAGGCCTAAAAGCCAGTTGTTGTGGTTCAGCATGACTGCGGGTGTGGAGTTGGGGGCACGGCTCTC
>NW_020265398.1:0-1922 GCF_003255815.1 Theropithecus gelada | reverse complement strand
CAATTCCACAAGAACTGTCTCAGCGAAAGGCTCCTTGAGGGGAAAGCTGTAAGTCTGTGAGATGATTTAACAGAACACAAAGAAGTTTCTCAGAAAGCTTCTTTCTCTTTGTTATCGGAGGATATTTCCTTTGGCCGTATAGTCTTCAAAGGGATCCGAAATATCTGTTCTCAGATTCCACAGAAATAAGTCTGGAAAAGACATCCACGAAATACAGATGTAACTCTGTGAGATGAATTACGACAACACTAAGCAGTTTCTCAAAAAGCTTCTTTCCAGATTTCAGCTGAGGATATTTCCTTTTTCACCATAGCCCTCTATGGGCTTCCAAATATCACTTTCCCAATTCTACAAGAACTGTCTTAGCGAAAGGCTTCTTGAGGAGAAAGCTGTAAGTCTCTGAGATGATTTCACAGAACACAAAGAAGTTTCTCAGAAAGCTTCCTCCTCTTTGTTATCGGAGGATAATTCCTTTGGCCCTATAGTCTTCAAAGGGATCCGAAATATCTGTTCTCAGATTCCACAGATTAAGGCTAGCAAAGAGATCCACGAAATACAGATGTAACTCTGTGAGATGAATTAACAGACACTAATCAGTGTCTCAGAAAACTTCTTTCCAGAATTCATCTGAGGATATTTCCTTTTTCACCATAGCCCTCTATGGACTTCCAAATATCACTTTGCCAATTCCACATGAACTGTCTTAATGAAAGGCTTCTTGAGGGGAAAGCTGTAACTCTGTGATATGATTTCACAGAACACAAAGAAGTTTCTCAGAAAGCTTTTTTCTCTTTTTTATCGGAGGATGTTTCCTTTGTCCCTATAGTCTTCAAAGGGATCCGAAATATCTGTTCTCAGATTCCACAGAAATAAGGCTAGCAAAGAGATCCACGAAATACAGATGTAACTCTGTGAGATGAATTAACACAACAGTAAGCAGTTTCTCAGAAAGCTTCTTTCCAGATTTCATCTGAGGATATTTCCTTTTTCCCATAGCCCTCTATGGGCTTCCAAATATCACTTTTCCAATTCCACAAGAACTCTCTTATCGAAAGGCTTCTTGACGGGAAAGCTGTAACTCAGTGAGATGATTTCACAGAACACAAAGAAGTTTCTCAGAAAGCTTCTTTCTCTTTGTTATCGGAGGATACTTCCTTTCTCCCTGGAGTCTTCAAAGGGATCTGAAATATTTGTTCTCAGATTCCACGGAAATAAGGCTAGCAAAGAGATCCACGAAATACAGATGTAACACTGTGAGATGAATTAACAGAAACTAAGCAGTTTCTCAGAAAGCTTCTTTCCAGATTTCATCTGAGGATATTTCCTTTTTCACCATAGCTTTCTATGGGCTTCCAAATATCACTTTGCCAATTCCACTAGAACTGTCTTAGAGAAAGGCTTCTTGAGGGGAAAGCTGTAACTCTGTGAGATGATTTCACAGAACACAAGGAAGTTTCTCAGAAAGCTTCTTTCTCTTTGTTATCGGAGGAGATTTCCTTTGGCCCTAGAGTCTTCAAAGGGATCCGAAATATCTGTTCTCAGATTCCACAGAAATAAGGCGAGCAAAGAGATCGACGAAATACAGGTGTAACTCTGTGAGATGAATTAACAGAACACTAAGCAGTTTCTCAGAAAGCTTCTTTCCAGATTTCATCTGAGGATATTTCCTTTTTCACCATAGCCCCCTAGGGGTTCCAAATATGACTTTGCCAATTCCACAAGAACTGTCTTAGCGAAAGGCTTCTTGAGGGGAAAACTGTAACTCTGTGAGATGATTTCACAGAACAAAAAGAAGTTTCTCCGAAAGTTTCTTTCTCTTTCTTATCGGAGGATATTTCCTTTGGCCCTATAGTCTTCAAAGGGATCCAAAATATATGTTCTCACATTCCACAGAAATAAGGCTAGCAAAGGGATCCACGAAA
>NW_020265397.1:0-1922 GCF_003255815.1 Theropithecus gelada | reverse complement strand
AGAAACTTCTTTGTGTTCTGTGAAATCATCTGAAAGAGTTACAGCTTCCCCTCCAGAAGCCTTTCGCTAAGACAGTTCTTGTGGAATTGGCAAAGTGATATTTGGAAGCCCATAGAGGGCTATGGTGAAAAAGGAAATATCCTCACATGAAATCTGGAAAGAAGCTTTCTGAGAAACTGCTTAGTGTTCTGTTAATTCATCTCACAGAGTTACATCTCTACTTCTTGGATCTCTTTGCTAGCCTTATTTCTGTGGAATCTGAGTAGAGATATTTCGGATCCCTTTGAAGACTATAGGGGCAAAGGAAATATCCTCCCATAACACAGAGAAAGAAGCTTTCTGAGGAACTTCTTTGTGTTCTGTGAAATCATCTCACAGAGTTACAGCTTTCCCCTCCAGAAAGCTTTCGCTAACACAGTTCTTGTGGAATTGGCAAAGTGATATTTGGAAACCCACAGAGTTCTATGCTGAAAAAGGAAATATCCTCAGATGAAATCTGGAAAGAAGCTTTCTGAGAAACTGCTTAGTGTTCTGTTAATTCATCTCAAAGAGTTACATCTGTATTACGTGTATCTCTTTGCTAGCCTTATTTCTATGGAATCTGAGAACAGATATTTCGGATTCCTTTGAAGACGATAGGGCCAAAGGAAATATCCTCCGATAACAAAGAGAAAGAAGCTTTCAGAGACACTTCTTTGTGTTCTCTGAAATCGTCTCACAGAGTTTCAGCTTTCCCCTCAAAAAGCCTTTCGCTAAGACAGTTCTTGTGGAAATGGCAAATTGATATTTGTAAGCCCATAGAGGGCTATGGTGAAAAAGGAAATATCCACAGATGAAATCTGGAGAGAAATTTTCTGACAAACTGCTTAGTGTTCTGTTAATTCATCTCACAGAGTTACATATATATTTCGTGGATCTCTTTGCTAGCCTTATTTCTGTGGAATATGAGAACAGATATTTCGGATCCCTTTGAAGATTATAGGGTGAAAGGAAATATCCTCCGATAACAAAGAGAAAGAAGCTTTCTGAGAAACTTCTTTGTGTTCTGTGAAATCATCTCACAGAGTTACAGCTTTCCTCTCAAGAAGCCTTTCGGTAAGACAGTTGTTGTGGAATTGGCAAAGTGATATTTGCAAGCCCATAGAGGGCTACGTTGAAAAAGGAAATATACTCAGATGACATCTGGAAAGAAGCTTTCTGAGAAACTGCTTAGTGTTCTGTTAATTCATCTCAGAGTGTTACATCTCTGTTTCATGGATCTCTTTGCTAGCCTTATTTCTGTGGAATCTGAGAACAGATATTTCGGATCCCTTTGAAGACTATAGGGCCAAAGGAAATATCCTCCGATAACAAAGAGAAAGAAGCTTTCTCAGAAACTTCTTTGTGTTCTGTGAAATCATCTCACAGAGTTACAGCTTTCCCCTGAAGAAGCCTTTCGCTAAGACAGTTCTTGTGGAATTGGCAAAGTGGTCTTTTGAATCCCATAGAGGGCTATGGTGAAAAAGGAAATATCCTCAGATGAAATCTGGAAAGAAGATTTCTAAGAAAATGCTTAGTGTTCTGTTAATTCAACTCACAGAGTTACATCTCCGTTTCATGCATCTCTTTGCTAGCCTTATCTCCTTGGAATCTGAGAACAGATATTTCGGATCCCTTTGAAGACTATAGGGCCAAAGGAAATATCCTCCCATAACAAAGAGAAAGAAGCTTTCTGAGAAACTTCTTTGTGTTCTGTGATATCATCTCACAGAGTTACAGCTTTCCCCTCAAGAAGCCTTTCCCTAAGACAGTTCTTGTGGAATTGGCAAAGTGATATTTGCAAGCCCATAGAGGGCTATGGTGAAAAAGGAAATATCCTAGGATGAAATCTGGAAAGAAGCTTTCTGAGAAACTGCTTAGTGTTCTGTAAATTCACCTCACAG
>NW_020265396.1:0-1923 GCF_003255815.1 Theropithecus gelada | reverse complement strand
GAAGGAAGGAAGGAAGGAAGGAAGGAAGGAAGGAAGGAAGGAAGGAAAATAAAGAAGAAAGAGAGAAAAAAAGAAAGAGAAAGAAAGAGGGAATAAAGAAAGAAAGAAGAAAAAGAAAAAAGAAAGAAAGAAGAAAAAGAAAGCAAGAAGAAAGAAAGCAAGAAGAAAGAAAGCAAGAAAGAGAAAGAACCTGCTTTTGAGAAAACATTATGAGGTGGGCAGGGGCTGGGGTAAAAGAGGAAGAAACTAGCAACCAGAAAAAAAATGTAAGAAACGCAGAGCTCTAAAAATAATCTACTGCAGAATATGAAAGAAAAGGGAATGTTATTTTTATTCTCACAGAAATAAGAAATGGCAATGGCCTCTCTGAAATAGGAGCAAAGGCTCATTAAGACAAAAGAAATTGAAATAGAAATTCTCTACAATGAGTTGAAGAGTCAAAAAGATAAAAGAATACCTTTAAAATGATCTGACACAGGAATTTGACCTGATTATGAGAGAGTGCAAGAATATAAACAAATGCAATGAGAAAATTAAATCCCCCATGGAAAAATTAAAGGGTAAAATTTACATTATGGGAAATTAAGTCACTCACCTAAAGGTCAAACTTGAAAGTTCTTTAGGACTGCAAAGAAAGAGGGAAAAAAAGATAAAATGAATGATCATATTAAATATGCAAAAGAGAGACGGGCAGAAAATATGCCAAGGAAAAAGGAAAACAAATAAAAAAATATATATATATATAAGGTAACATGGAATCAACATTCTTAAAATTAAGCAGGGTGATTATATTATAATTGGAGTTCCACCTCATTCAGAACAAAATTATATATATACATTTACAAATATTTTGGATCATTTTTGAATAATAAGTATTCCTTGGGATGCTCAGGCATGAGAATTGCTTGAAACCTGGAAGCAGAGGTTGCAGTGAATCAACATCATGTCACTGCACTCCAGCCTGGGCAACAGAGCAAGACTTTGTCAGCAACAACAACCACAACAACAAAAAGAATAGCAGATATAATAAAACCAATTTTTAAGTAAGTGTTAAGTGTTAAGTGTAGGAATAAATATTGGGTTGGCTTCAGGCTACTTGTTTTCAGAAGGCAAAGGACAAATAACACAGGGAAAAAAAGATTCGTATTCTCAGACAAAATTTGTATACAGGCCAAGTATATATCAACTATACACCAATAGTTGAAAAAAATACTTAAGATCCTTTATCTGATCATAAAGCCAAATTATGAAACCAAAATAACATTACAAAAAATTCTGAGTAAGAATGACAGTGAAAGGCAGGATTATGGAATACCACTCTCTTAATATGCAATAAAACAGACAAAAAACTAAACAAGTTAATTTACAGACAGGAAAAATTCAGGAGAAAGTAAACAAAGAAAAAGAAACAAGAATAACATCTAAACTTCAAGTGGCAATGATCAAATTAAGAAAGGAGATGCTCTGCTGTGAAGAGAGAAGTTATATTAGAAAGTTCTGAGAATACTTTCTAATGTCTTCGAATTTAGAGAGAAGAGGATTACAGGAATAAGGAGCTTAAGAAAAAGGCAAGGGGCCAGGCTCAGTGGCTCACTCCTGTAATCCCAGCACTTTGGGAGGCTGAGGCAGGCAGATCACGAGGTCAAGAGTTTGAGATCCAGACTGACCAACGTGGTGAAACCTTGTCTCTACTAAAAATACAAAAATTAGCCAGGCAAGGTGGCACATGCCTGTAATCCCAACTGCTCAGGAGGCTGAGGCAGGAGAATTGCTTGAACCCGGGAGGCGGAGGTTGCAGTGAGCCAAGATCACACTACTGCACTCCAGCCTGGGTGACAGAGCAAGACTCCGTCAAAAAAAGAAAAGAACGAAAGAAAAAGAAAGAAGAAAGAAGGGAAAGAAAGAGAAAGAAAGAAAAAGGAA